>NC_069499.1:1262641835-1262941835 GCF_027579735.1 Bombina bombina | reverse complement strand
TCTGTATTTAGATCGAACCCCTGAAAAGGGGAGAGGTGGATTGATTTGGGGTTCAGGATGATCAGTAGGTTTCTGTGTAAAGTAATCATTCATCAAACGTTTGAGAGTGTTATTCTCTGTCTGTAGTTCAGTTAGACCCTGTGCAAATAATTCAACCTTTTGGTTAAGGGTGCCAATTTCATTGGACATTTGTGCAGGATCTATTAATATTCAAAGGCTTGATTATTCTGCAATATCCCTAAATCCCTCTATTAGGATAAATGATTGAATGTAGGTATTCCTATTTATGCAATTCCCAATGAGCAATGAGAACTGATACCTCTTAGGAATAACGGTTATAAGTAATAAAACTGGTGTGAGTTTGAAGTCACAAGTAACAAGGTGTTATTTACTTGGACTGGTATACTCACAGGATATGTGGAAAAGATACAATTGTATCTGAGTGGTGGTTAAATTAAGTCTCCTCCTTCTTACCACAGGTATTGTTAATGAGAGATTTCAGTTCTTAATTATCAACTTCAGGATAAGGAGAATTAAAGCAAATATGGAGGAACATAAATTCAGTATGTCATAACACTGTAAAACGTTAATCTTTATGATTAGTAGAACTGTTCAGATGTAGCAGGTTTTATAAGGTGACCGTTTTGGTAAAATGAGATATAACCTGAATGATAAGGTGTACAAACAAATGAGGAGTTCAGACCTTCGACAACTCCGTTGTATAGACAGACAATATAAGAATGCAAATATCGTAACTGAGTTTGTAAGTCTTAACAGATAATGATACTTGCGGTTTCCTTAGATAAATTAGGGAGCGTTGTAGCGGTATACTAATCCGGTTTTTGTTTAGCAAGTCCGCATTGAGCTGTGTTTGTTTCCTGCAGCTTGTCGGGTGTTCCTTCTCCCCACGCTGTCAGTGATGACGTCAGTGAACGCTGAGATCTCCTGCTTGTTACAGAGACACTCCTTGCTTACGGCTTTTCACACAAACGCTCTATTTAGTCTTTTGGAATATTCTGCAGAAGGTTTTCCAAGATAAAGGTTATAACTCAGAGTTAAATGGATTATAGATTCTTTGAGGTTCTAGAGGTTACTTCAGGATTTAGGAGAATAGTATCAATAAGTTTAGAGAGACCTTGATACTATACACTTGCAATAATCAAGCAATTGTATATTGCTTGAGTCCCTCCTTAAATAGGTGTTCCAGTCTTCAGTAAAGGTTTTCTTAAAGGGGCAGGATCTACCATTATGATATGTCTTAAAGGGACGTAGAATATGACATTCACATAACATTCCCACCAATAGGTTAGAAGAGAATGGTTGGACTACAGTAGGTAGAAGGAACAATCACAATAATATGAACCACAATTCTAATCATAATGATACTAATGTCACCTGGCAAAAACAACATCACGCTTCCAATGGCCCCACATATCAAAATTCCCAACGACACTATAACAATTATAATAAACCAGTATGGCATAATAATTCAAGATTTAATGATACTGACAATAGGCGTGAACCACCGATTAGAATGTATAATGAACAAAATCCCTCACACAATATCACCATATCAAATAGATATGAGGTATTGGAAGATAATTCAAACGTGGCTAGTGGTAGACCGCCTTTATCTTCTAATCAAAGGAATTGTAATCATCCTAGTGTCTCTGATAATTCCCTTTTTTTAGAAGAGAGACCAAGACAGCAGTCTTGGTCTCAGAGGAAAATTGGCAGATATTTAGAACCCCTGACTACACAAACAACAACACAAAAAGGGAAAAGACTATTCATAGACGGGGGCGTAGAGGGCGCGGGACCTCCTCCAAAAAAGCAAGATTAAAAAGATTAAAGAAAGGGATTTTCAATTTATCAAGTCATGATCTCACTGATGACGAAATAAGGTTATTGGGTAAGGGACTATCATTTAGTCCTTCTAATTCCCATAATATTTTTAACTTATTTGTTGATCTTAACAGACCCAAAAATTAAATATGCAAAAATATTTTGCGGAACGTAAATTAAAAGATCTAAAGGCATTGCCTATCCTGACAGATTCCATGGAGGCAAAAATTATATCTAATGTTCCCTTCTATGAACCCAACACTTTATTAGAACAGTTAAGTGAGGGCTTTATACAAACGGATTTTAGAAATAAATCTAATTTTAATCCTCAAATATCAAATAATGCCCATATTGAAATTTTCAAAGAGTTGGTATTAGAGGAACTTGAATTTCTCCCCAAAAATACCAAACACAAAAATTTATTTCCAAATGAATTAAAAGCTTTGGATTCTCTTAAAAACAACACCAATTTGGTGATCCGTCAAGCCGATAAGGGGGGGGGGGGGGGGGATAGTCCTCCAGGATCTGGGGGATTATCTTAAGGAAGCCAATAAAATACTACAGGACAAATCCTATTATTCCCTCCTTACCGAAGATCCTACTTCTGATTATCTTAAAATATTAACTGGTCTTGTAAAATTTGCTTATCAAGAAGGAATTGTAAATAAAAAAGAAAAAGAATTTTTGATCCCTTGTGAGCCTAGCTGTGCCTTCTACTATCATCTCCCCAAAATCCACAAGGATGTAACTAATCCCCCGGGGAGGCCGATAGTGGCAGGCATAGGTAGTTTAACAGAGAATTCTTCGGCATATGTCGATTATTTTCTTCAAAGATACGTTGTTAACCTTGATTCTTATATTAGAGATTCTTCTGATTTGCTTCAAAAACTCAATTCTATATAGGTTCCTCAAGGATCTATATGGATAACGTGCGATGTACAAGCCCTGTATTCCAATATTCCTCACAATTTGGGTGTAAAGGCTGTAGCTAAATTTTTGGAGGATGACTGGTATATACCTCCTCTCCAAAAACAATTTATATTACAATTAATTTCGTTTATTTTACAGCACAATTATTTTATTTTTCAGGACGAATATTATTTACAAATTAGGGGTACTGCCATGGGCACCAGGTTTGCCCCAAGTTTTGCAAACCTATATATGGGCTGGTTCGAAACAACATTATATCTACAAATCAGAATTTGGGGCGAGCCTGGTGTACTATGGCAGATTTATAGATGATCTTATTATTTTATGGAATGGCACTAGTACTGAAGCACAACGATTTGTGGATCATTTAAATGATAACGATAGAGGCCTGACTTTCACAAGCTGTATACATCCAGATACAGTGGTATTTCTGGATCTATGTCTGACATTAAACAATATGGGGGGGATTGACAGTCATACACATTTTAAGACTGTCGATAGCAATAGCTACCTTGATTTTTCCAGCAACCACTACCACCCATGGAAAAGAAATATCCCATACGGGCAATTTAAACGGATAAGACGCAATTGCAATAAATTGTCTGATTATGAGAAACAAAGTCTGATATTGAGAGACAGATTTATAGAAAAAAATACCCTTTAAAGATTATAAATCAAAGTTACAACCGTGCTAAATTGGAGAATAGAGAGGAATACTTTCAATATTTGTCTAAGGAATCAGGAGAGCCATCTAAACCCTCAGAAGTTAGATTTATTACCCAATTTAATTGTAATCATGATCTTATAAGTAAAGTTCTTAACAAACATTGGAGAATATTGAAACGTGATCAAATTTTAACTGAGTTAATAGGAGATAAACCCTCGATAGTTTATAAAAGAGCACCTAATTTTAAGAATATTTTAGCACCTAGCAAAATAGTGAAACATAAGAATAATCCAAAAATTAACAGCATTCCACACAAATCTCACTATATAGCCAAAAAAGGAGCATACAAGTGCAAGGCCAGAAACTGCAAATGTGTGACCACATCGAGGACAATAAAGTAGTTTTTCAATCTTTTGTTAATAAGAAATCTTATAAAATTAAAAGTAAAATGTCTTGTGCCTCACACTATGTCATTTATTTATTATCTTGTGTCTGTGGGATTCAATATATAGGGCGCACTATTAGACGCCTTAGCCACAGATGGTCAGAACATTATTGCAGTATACTTCGGAATATAAAATCCCATAGTGTGATCACACATTGCCATACCAAACATGAAGGTAACCCTAACTGCTATAGGATTACACCGATTGAAGAAATTCCCACATCACACTTATATAACAGATTCATGAGGCTCAGGCAGAGGGAAACCTACTGGATCCACAAGCTTAAAACAATCCATCCTTTTGGACTGAATTTGAATGTGGATCTAGCAGCTTTCTGATATACAGGGTATACTAGGATATCAACATCATTTTGTATTCATCCAGGGTTCCCATCATATGTCACATTCACTCATATTGGCACCAACATTAATATTATTTTCCACATAGCCACTAGCAACACTGCACTTATATTTGAACATATTTATGTTTTATGTTCTTTCAATCAGTTTTTCACTGCACCTAATTCATTCCACGTTACTAACTTACACGACATAGTTAGTCATATCATCACACACACACCCATACTATGTCTTATTAGCAGTAGCAATTCACTGAATATATATTTAGATACACTTAGTATAATCACCAAGTAACTTAGATGACACTAGGTAACAGTAACATTCACCAGTTAGGAGAGAAAGTTTAGTTACGATCATGCTTCAATATATTCCATTAAATGATCATTATAATAATAAATTAGTCATCACCAGCTCCCCGACATGTTAGAAAATATAGATAAGCACAAATCACTCCCACTAGTATCTATAATAGATTATAGAACCAATCACTATTAAATACTTGTAGACTTATGTAGGCACACCTCCTTATCTGCAAAATGTATCTGTCCAGATACGGAGAGTCTACAATGTTTCCAATCATGTATTATCACTATTTGGGGCATCACATTGTGTTATAGTAGCCAAGCGCACAACAACCACATTAGCTATTTATAATATTATGAACAGTTTATTAGGCATCGGAGTGCCAAATTTATCAATTTTATCAATTGTATTATAGTATCACACACCGTGATCATTTGGGCATGTGTATTATGGGCTAGACCACCAAATAATGTGTTGTAGTTATAAGGATTTTTTTCAGTGTTAATACTAATGTGTATAGAATTGTCCAAATTATAAGGGGAGACTATATATATAGATATATACTTATTATGTTATTTTACCATTTCAGAAATATTTATTAGCATTAGTATTGAATACACACTTTTGCATGTATTTTTTTCCCTAATGTCATGTGCTAACTGCAAGATTAAAGGAACGCATAGGCTGTCGAGAGCAGAATAAAGCATATAAATACATCTAGCATTATAGTTAATGTATAATAGGACTATAGCATGTAGCCACAGCCTCTTTACAAGTCGTCCTAGAAGGAGACAGATAATTACAACAGACATTGGCTATTTTACAGTTTTGTTTTTTTTTTACCCAGAAATTTCCCAATAGGTCGATATAATATGGGTTTGTTATCTAAGTCAAGTTTTGATAGGTCAATCATTTAATTTATGCAAACGTCATAACCAAGGGTGTGCGTAATTTACAGCAATTGATTGGTTAAGGGGGTGTAGAAATAGAGCAAGGAATCAGTCTAACAATATAGCCTGAAGAAACGGCACTCAGCCGAGAAAAGCGTTGCTAAGCAACAATTTTATTTTTTTTAAATAAAATAATTACTGTTTTATCCTTGCTCTGGATATTGGAACTTTTTTACCCCCTTATGGTTTGGATATCTGCCTGGTTGGAGTTTCCATATCAAGGGTACACTTTCATCGGCCAGCTGTTTGGTATCCCGGATCCAGTTTGTCATCGGAAGTGGTCAGTGCGGAGAGCCTCGATCTGATCCTAAGCGTCTATTGCCTAAGCGAGTCAGCCGAACGGCTCCGAAGCTTCGGCCTGTTCGTTATTGCACTGCATGTGCAACGCCGCTTGTGAGTATATCTCCATCTTTATTACATCTGGTGATACCGGTATAGGACATACTACACCAAGAGCGCCTCTCTTTTTTCTGTATTTCAGGAACAGTTTGTATTTCTACCTTGCCTAAGTGCAGGAAGTTCTTCCTTCAAAGTTTGAATCCTTCCATTGAAGGGCTTTTTTTGCAAGCCGTTTATTTATTTAGGCCAGCAGTTTCTAATACTGGTGTGACTGCTGCTTCTTCCATTTGGTTAAATAGTCTTTCTGCTAGTGAAGATTTTTTGGACCTTTTGGAATTGCTTAAATCTGCTAATGATTTCATTTGTGATGCAATTTCTGACATTATTAAGCTTAAAGGGATAGGAAAGTCAAAATGAAACTTGCATGATTCAGATAGAGCATGTTATTTTAAGACACCTTTAAATTCACTTTTATTTTCAAATGTGCTTCGTTCTCTTAGTATCCCTTGTTAAAAAATAAATATGCACATATCATATACTAGTGGGAGCTGCTGTTAATTGGTGCCTGCACACATTTGTCTCTTGTGATTGGCTAACTAGATGTTTTCAGCTTCCTGTCAGTAGTGCAATGCTGTCCCTTCAGCAATGGATAACAAGAGAATGAAGAAAATTTGATAATAGACGTAAATTGGAAAGTTGTTTAAAATTGTATGTTCTATCTGAATCCTAAAAGAAAATGTTGGGGTTTACTATCCCTTTAATGCTAAGAGTATGTCTTTGACAGTTCTTTCCAGAAGAGTTTATGATTAAAGTCTTGATCTGCTGATATGGTGTCTAAATCCAGACTTATCTCTTTCTTTCCAGGGAAACAAATTGTTTGGTTATGATTTGGATTCAAATATTTCTACTGTGACTGGAAGTAAAGGAGCTTTTCTTACTCAGGACAAGAAGTCCAGGGATAAATCGAAAGCAACTAATCATTTTTGTTGATTCGTCCGAACAGGGAACAAAAATCTGATTCCTCCTCTCAAAAACAAGATCTCTCTGGCCCCGCCTGGAAGCCAAGTTCTCACTGGAACAGGCTTAAAAAGTCAAACAGATCCAACCCTACTTCTACCCCTAAGTCTGCATCTAATCTATCCCTAAGTCTGCATGAAGTTGCGGCCCCCAACCCAGAAGTTCTGGTAGGGGGTAGGTTGTGCCTTTTTCAGGAAACTTGGTTTTAGTCGGTTCCTGTTACTCAGGGTTATCGGATAGGTTTCAGAAGAAGGCCTCCAAGAGCGAGGTTTATTCTGTTCAATGTTCCAAAGGATACTTTGAACACTTTTTCAGCCAGTTTCGGATCTAGAATCGATCGGAGTGATTGTTCTTGTTCCTTTATTGGAACAAGGGATGGGATTTTATTCAAATCTTCATTGTTCCAAAGAAGGAGGGAAATTTCAGACAAATTTTGGATTTAAAAACAGATTTGTCAGAGTTCCTACATTAAAAATGTAGACTATTCGGGGGGGGGGGGTGGAGCCTGCAGCTGTTGCGGAAGGTCATGTTTGTGAGAAGCTCCTGACTCTATCTGGACTTTTAGGGGTTATTTCTTATTTAAAATTGTTTTGATATCGCAGAGTTTATTGGTGAGGTGCCCTGAGAAACCCCAGAAGAGTTTATGGGTACATACTGCGAAGATAGACTTTAATATGTTCCTCAGCTAAGCAGCATGGAGGCCGACCATGTGACAGAGAACCTGTGCTGTGAGTCTGCTTACTTGGGCTGCCGCACAATCCCCCCCCAAGGATTCAGTGGATTCTGGGTTATCAGCAGTGAACAGTGCTGCATAAATCTTGTTTAGAAAGGGGAAATGCTTCCTATATTAAAGTACTACTACCAAATTACAATTACATCTCGTACTTAGCTGAGCAGTGTGGGACGATGGAATCTGAAGGTGCTGCCATCTTAGAGCTGGTAGTGAATGCTCAGGAAACTTGTTTTGGGCACCTATAACAGAGTATAAGTGTTGAATGGGGTAATATATTTATTTCCTCTATAAAAGAACAAACTCTGGTGTACTACATGAGCACACAATGCATAGATGAGAGTGATAAGGTTGATATATTCCAAAAGTTGGAAGTGCTGCCAGCAGCGGTGTCTTGAGAGCTAAACCCAGTGACTGAGATGCAAGTGTTGCTACAACCCTCAGCTTATGACAATATCCCTGCCAACCTGCTACAGCGGGGTGATGATACCCCGGAATCCTCATCAGGGTTATCTGCTGCCTTGAGCTGTGAAATCGATCTGGGTAAAGAGATAGCAACGGCAAAGCAGCTCAGAGTCAAGTATGTGATGGCGAGTGCTATAGAGTCCACCCAAGGGGCCATGTGTAATCAAACTGATGTGACTGGCTTTGAGATGATCCCTATTATACATGCTGAGAGATCAGAGAACCCAGGATATATATGTTTCTCTTGTAAAGGTGTATCCAGTTCACGGGTTCATCCATTACTTGTGGGATATTCTCCTTCCCAACAGGAAGCTGCAAGAGGACACCCACAGCAGAGCTGTCTATATAGCTCCTCCCATAACTGCCACCCCCAGTCATTCTCTTGCAAGCTCTCGACAAGAAAGGAAGTATCAAGAGAGATGTGGTGACTTAGTGTAGTTTTTACCTTCAATCAAAAGTTTGTTATTTTTAAACGGTACCGGCATTGTACTGTTTTACTCTCAGGCAGAAATTGGAAGAAGAATTCTGCCTGGAGGTTTGATGATCTTAGCGGTTTGTAACTAAGGTCCATTGCTGTTCTCACACATAACTGAAGAGTATGGAAAGAAAACTTCAGTAGGGGGGACGGTCTGCAGATTGCCTGCTTTGAGGTATGTTCAGTATATTTTTTTCTAGAGAAATAATAAGGTCTAGAAAATGTTGACAGTGCCTGGTATATTTGAGGTAAGCCTGATACAGTGATTTAACAGCAACTGGGATCATGCTTGCAAAAAAGGGTAATATTCATGTTAATACTCATATTACTTAGTGTAAAAACGTTTGTATGTTTTATAGTAAAAACGTTTTTTCTCTGAGGGTGATAAATCTTTATTTGGGGCCTAGTTGTCCACATGGCTTGTTAGATCACTCCTAGGAGTAC
Organism: Bombina bombina; assembly: GCF_027579735.1. Classification (NCBI taxonomy): domain Eukaryota; kingdom Metazoa; phylum Chordata; class Amphibia; order Anura; family Bombinatoridae; genus Bombina; species Bombina bombina. Next base: position 1,262,932,865 of record NC_069499.1, on the reverse strand, counting down.
TTTTTTTAAGGCCCTCTGACATTCAGTGCATGGTGGCAGGGGCCTATTTTCACGCACTTTATGCGCAGTTGATATTCAGACTGAGACATCCAGCTTCCCTAAAGGAGTCCTCTGGCATCTAGGACCACTATAGAGGGTGTTTTTCCTGCAAAAATCGTGTTTAAGGGCAGGTAGGGCCACAGCAGAGCTGTGGCAGTGTGTTTGACTGTTTTTTAACGGTTTTTCTAATCCGTTTTGGGGCCTAAGGGGTTAATAATCCATTTGCAAGAGGGTGCAATGCTGCTTTAGTCTCTTATACACACTGTAATAATTTCGTAGAGTTTACTACTTTTTATCACTGTTTTGCAGTTTATGGGGTAGTTTTTTTTCTCTTAAAGGCACAGTACCGTTTTTGTTTAATTGCTTTTTCACATTTATTAAAGTGTTTTCCAAGCTTGCTGGTCTCATTACTAGTCTGTTAAACATGTCTGACATAGAGGAAACTCCTTGTTCATTATGTTTAGAAGCCATTGTGGAACCCCCTCTTAGAATGTGTGCCAAATGCACTGACCTTTCTATAAGTTATAAAGACCACATTATGGGTTTTAAGGATTTATCACCAGAGGTTTCTCAGACTGACAAAAGGGAGGTTAAACCACCTAGCTCTCCCAATGTGTCAGAACCTATATCTCCTGCGCAAGTGACGCCAAGTACATCTGGCGCGTCCAATGTGTTTACCTTACAAGACATGGTGGCAGTTATGAATCATACCCTCACAGAGGTATTGTCCAAACTGCCAGGGTTACAAGGAAAGCGAGACAGCTCTGGGGCTAGAACAAATACAGAGCTTTCTGACGCTTTAGTAGCTATGTCTGATATACCCTCAAAATGTACAGAAGCCGAAGCAGGAGAGCTTCTATCTGTGGGTGACATTTCTGATTCAGGGAAGGCGTTTCTTCAATCTGACTCTGAAATGACAACATTTAAATTTAAGCTTGAACACCTCCGCTTGTTGCTCAGGGAGGTTAGCAACTCTGGATGACTGTGACACCATTGTAGTCCCAGAGAAATTGTGTAAAATGGACAAATACTTTGCAGTGCCTGTTTACACTGATGTTTTTCCAATCCCTAAGAGGTTTTCAGAAATTATTACGAAGGAATGGGATAGACCAGGTGTACCGTTCTCTCCCCCTCCTGCGTTTAAAAAGATGTTTCCCATAGATGCCGCTACACGGGACTCGTGGCAGACGGTCCCTAAGGTGGAGGGAGCAGTATCTACCCTAGCTAAGCGTACAACTATCCCAGTCGAGGACAGTTGTGCTTTCCTAGATCCAATGGATAAAAAATTAGAGGGTTTCCTTAAGAAAATCTTTATACAACAAGGTTTTATTCTCCAGCCTCTTGCATGCATTGCCCCAGTCACTGCTGCAGCGGCTTTCTGGTTCGAGTCTCTTGAAGAGGCTCTACAGGTGGAGACCCCGTTGGATGATATCCTAGACAGGCTTAAAGCTCTTAAGTTAGCCAATTCATTTATTTCTGACGCCGTTTTTCATTTAACTAAGCTAACGGCTAAGAATTCAGGTTTTGCCATTCAGGCGCGTAGGGCGCTATGGCTTAAATCCTGGTCAGCTGACGTTACTTCAAAGTCTAAGCTTCTCAACATCCCCTTCAAAGGGCAGACCCTATTCGGGCCTGGACTGAAGGAGATAATTTCTGATATTACTGGAAGGAAAGGCCACGCCCCCCCCCCCCAGGATAGGTCCAACAAATTAAGGACCAAACAGACTAATTTTCGTTCCTTTCGGAACTTCAAGAGTGGCGCAGCTTCAACTTCCTCTACTGCAAAACAAGAAGGAAATTTTGCCCAGTCCAAGCCAGTCTGGAGACCTAACCAGGCTTGGAGCAAGGGAAAGCAGGCCAAAAAACCTGCTGCTGCCTCTAAGACAGCATGAAGGAGTAGCCCCCGATCCGGGACCGGATCTAGTTGGGGGCAGACTTTCTCTCTTCGCCCAGGCTTGGGAAAGAGACGTCCAGGATCCCTGGACTCTGGAGATTGTTTCCGAGGGATATCTTCTGGATTTCAAAGCCTCATCTCCAAAAGGGAGATTTCATCTCTCACAATTATCTGCAAACCAGATAAAGAGAGAGGCATTCTTATGTTGTGTTCAAGACCTTCTGGTCATGGGAGTGATCCACCCAGTTCAAAGGGAGGAACAGGGGCAAGGATTCTATTCAAATCTGTTTATAGTTCCCAAAAAAGAGGGAACTTTCAGACCAATCTTGGATCTCAAGATCCTAAACAAATTTCTCAGGGTCCCATCCTTCAAGATGGAGACTATTCGAACCATCCTACCTTTGATCCAGGAGGGTCAATATATGATGCTTATCTCCACATTCCGATACACAGAGATCATCATCGGTTTCTCAGGTTTGCCTTCCTAGACAGGCATTACTAGTTTGTGGCTCTTCCCTTCGGGTTAGCCACAGCACCAAAAATCTTTACGAAGGTTCTAGGGTCCCTACTGGCGGTTCTAAGGCCACGGGCATAGCGGTGGCCCCTTACCTAGACGACATTCTGATACAGGCGTCGACTTTTCAAATTGCCAAGTCCCATACGGACATTGTTCTGGCCTTTCTGAGGTCTCACGGGTGGAAGGTGAATGAAGAAAAGAGTTCTCTTTCCCCTCTCACAAGAGTTTCCTTCCTAGGAACTCTGATAGATTCAGTAGAAATGAAGATTTTTCTGACAGAGGTCAGGTTGTCAAAGCTTCTAACTTCCTGCCGTGCTCTTTATTCCACTTCTCAGCTGTCAGTGGCTCAGTGTATGGAAGTAATCGGCTTAATGGTAGCGGCAATGGACATAGTTCCGTTTGCCCGCCTACATCTCAGACCACTGCAACTTTGCATGCTCAATCAGTGGAATGGGGACTACACAGATTTGTCCCCTCTGCTAAATCTGGATCAAGAGACCAGAGATTCTCTTCTCTGGTGGCTATCTCGGGTCCATCTGTCCAGGGGAATGAGCTTCCGCAGGCCAGAATGGACTATAGTGACGACAGATGCCAGCCTTCTGGGCTGGGGCGCAGTCTGGAACTCCCTGAAGGCTCAGGGTTCGTGGACTCAGGAGGAAGCCCTCCTTCCGATAAACATTCTGGAACTAAGAGCGATATTCAATGCTCTTCAGGCTTGGCCTCAGCTAGCTGCGGTCAGGTTCATCAGATTTCAGTCAGACAACATCACGACTGTAGCCTATATCAACCATCAGGGGGGTACAAAGAGCCCCCTGGCGATGTTGGAGGTTTCAAAGATAATTCTATGGGCAGAGGTTCACTCTTGCCATCTCTCAGCTATCCATATCCCAGGAGTAGAGAACTGGGAGGCGGATTTTTTAAGTCGGCAGACTTTTCATTCGGGGGAGTGGGAACTCCATCCGGAGGTATTTGCCCAGTTGATTCATCTATGGGGCAAACCAGAACTGGATCTCATGGCGTCTCATCAGAACGCCAAGCTTCCTTGTTACGGGTCCAGGGATCCTAAGGCAGCGCTGATAGATGCTCTAGCAGCGCCCTGGTCCTTCAGCCTGGCTTATGTGTTTCCACCGTTTCCTCTGCTCCCTCGTCTGATTGCCAAGATCAAGCAGGAGAGAGCTTTGGTGATTTTGATGGCTCCTGCGTTGCCACGCAGGACTTGGTATGCAGATCTGGTGGACATGTCATCCTTTCCACCATGGACTCTACCGCTGAGACAGGACCTTCTACTTCAAGGTCCTTTCAAACATCCAAATCTAATTTCTCTGCGTCTGACTGCTTGGAGATTGAACGCTTGATTCTATCAAAGCGTGGTTTTTCCGAGTTGGTCATTGAGACCTTAATTCAGGCTCGAAAGCCTGTCACCAGGAAAATCTATCATAAGATATGGTGTAAATATCTTCATTGGTGTGAATCCAAGGGTTACTCATGGAGTAAAGTCAGGATTCCTAGAATCTTATCCTTTCTCCAGGAGGGATTGGAGAAAGGATTGTCTGCTAGTTCCTTAAAGGGACAGATTTCTGCTCTGTCTATTCTTTGTCACAAACGTCTGGCTGAGGTTCCAGACGTTCAGGCGTTTTGTCAGGCTTTGGTTAGAATTAAGCCTGTGTTTAAACCTGTTGCTCCGCCATGGAGTTTAAATTTAGTTCTTAAGGTTCTTCAAGGGGTTCCGTTTGAACCTCTGCATTCCATAGATATTAAACTTTTATCTTGGAAAGTTCTGTTTCTAGTAGCTATCTCCTCGGCTCGAAGAGTTTCTGAGTTATCTGCTTTACAGTGTGATTCCCCTTATCTGATTTTCCATGCAGATAAGGTAGTTTTGCGTACCAAACCTGGGTTTCTTCCTAAGGTAGTATCTAATAAGAACATCAATCAGGCGATTGTTGTTCCTTCATTATGTCCTAATCCTTTCTCAAAGAAGGAACGTCTTTTACACAATCTTGATGTGGTTCGTGCTTTAAAGTTTTATTTACAAGCTACGAAGGATTTTCGTCAAACGTCTGCTTTGTTTGTTGTCTACTCTGGACAGAGGAGAGGCCAAAAGGCTTCGGCAACTTCTCTTTCTTTTTGGCTAAGAAGTATAATACGCTTAGCTTATGAGACTGCTGGCCAGCAGCCTCCTGAACGAATTACAGCTCATTCCACTAGAGCGGTAGCATCCACATGGGCTTTTAAAAATGAGGCCTCTGTTGAACAGATTTGTAAGGCGGCAACTTGGTCTTCGCTTCATACTTTTTCTAAATTCTACAAATTCGATACTTTTGCTTCTTCGGAGGCTATTTTTGGGAGAAAGGTCTTACAGGCAGTGGTGCCTTCCGTTTAAGGGCCTGCCTTGTCCCTCCCTTCATCCGTGTCCTAAAGCTTTGGTATTGGTATCCCACAAGTAATGGATGAACCCGTGGACTGGATACACCTTTACAAGAGAAAACAAAATTTATGCTTACCTGATAAATTTATTTCTCTTGTGGTGTATCCAGTCCACGGCCCGCCCTGTCATTTTAAGGCAGGTGTTTTTTATTTTTAAACTACAGTCACCACTGCACCCTATAGTTTCTCCTTTTTTCTTGCTTGTCTTCGGTCGAATGACTGGGGGTGGCAGTTAGGAGAGGAGCTATATAGACAGCTCTGCTGTGGGTGTCCTCTTGCAGCTTCCTGTTGGGAAGGAGAATATCCCACAAGTAATGGATGAACCCGTGGACTGGATACACCACAAGAGAAATAAATTTATCAGGTAAGCATAAATTTTGTTTTTCAAGCACTGCCCATAGAGGTCTAACATGGATCGCTACTCCATTCACCCCTGACACCAGATTCCATTGTGATTTGGATTCCCGGATGCCTGCAGATCCCAGAGTTGAACAGTGTGACAACCTGCCTGAAATCCTACAAAACTCTCGTCAGATATAGAGACAAGATCTGTCCTTTCTATTTACCTTGCCTATGCAAATCTGGTGTAGGTTAATTTACTGACGCTTTGCAGTAACCGGCTCTGATGTGGGACTCTGAGATTTTGTTCATTATATACTCACAGACTTAACAGCAAGTTCCATTTAATATCAATGTTCTGGCTACCATGAATGTATGACTCTCTGCTTAATGCTGCTTTTGTTAATGTTGTGAAGGCTCTTTGCTAGATATTTGATTGATTGCAGTCTGCTAATAGCCCTATACATATTAGTGGGGATGTTTATTTTTATATTTCATAAATCTAGTGTTATGGTATGCTACTTAATATAATAGTATTATAAAGATGTTCCAGCAAAGGTATAAAGAGTATTCCTACTATTTAGAGTAATCCCTCACTACAATCCTATACAAATATCCACCGAATGTCTTACTGTGTTATTCTTATAAGCATATATTATTTAAATTTAGACTCAACAGGAAAACTTATTGTTAGGGTTTGGGCTCATTAACACATCTGTATCTATTTTGCTAACCATACTTATATAATATGACAAGGTTTAAATAGATTATGTCCTTGGCAGCTGCTACTCCAGGTGGGTGTTATTATCTTATACTAATGTGTGATATTATAGGGATACCAATAATATTAGTATATTTGTACGGTTAATTACGGGACTTTTACCTATAGTAGATGAAAACTAGTATGGTTCCCTTTATATTTAGAAGTCTCTCTTTTATTGCAACTACTCCCATAGTCGTGTGAGGACGAAGACCCTTATGATTTATATCATATTTACTATAAGGGAAATCCTCAAGGCTTTCACCTACTTTATGGTGTCAACATAAATAATACTCACTGGTCAATCTTCATAGGTGTCAAGAGTTTTATAGCACTTAATATATTAGAGTTCCTTAATATATTAGCCCTACCATCATTAACACCTCCTACTAAAGTCTTATATGAGTATACCCCTGCCCTACCCTCCTGACAATCCTTATACTATGAGTGTAAAATTGAAGAGTAACACTATTCTTTTTATGGAAGGCCTATGCCTGGGTCTTTCCTCTCCCCCCCCCCCCCGATATATTGGTTCAAGCTTCATCTTTACTTTTAGCAGAATGTCACACCATAGACTGTTGTTGTTTCTTAAACAGCATGGTTGGAAGATCAATTTTCCAGAGAGTTCTTTGATTCTTCAAACAAAGATTAGTTTTCTGGAGGTACAAATAGATTCAGTTCCATGAGACTTTCTTTAATGGATCAGAGAAGGCTGAAGTTAGTTTCAGCCTCTATAAACCTTCATTCTCTTTCTTTTCCCTCAGTTGCTCTTTGTATGGAGATATTAGGTCTCATGATTGCTGCATCGGATGCTATTTCGTTTGCTCGTTTTCACATGAGGCCTCTTCGCTAATGGTGCAGGTATCACAAGCTTATTAATCAGGAGGCTTATTTTGCTCGTCCTATCTGACAATTGATCACTACAGATGCAAGTCTTACAGGTTGGGGGCAGTCTGTGGGTCTCAGGGTTTGGGCTCCTTAGGAGGCGAGGTTGCCAATAAATGTTTTAGAACAATTTTCAGAGCTCTTCAGAGTTGGTCTCATCTCCATTTTCAATCAGACAATGTCACTGCTATGGCCTATATCAGTCAGGGGGAACTCATAGTTCCCTAGCCATGAGGGAAGTGTCTCAAATCCTTTAATGGGCAGAAACCAATTGTCTGGTTTTGGCTAGTCATGTTCCAGGAGTGACCAAATGGCAAGCAGATTGTCTCAGTTGTCAGTCTCTGCATCTAGAATGGTCTCTCCATCAGGATGTTTTTGATCAGATTGTGAATTTTTGAGGACTCCCAGAGATAGATCTGCAAGGTCCAGGTATCCTCAGGCAGATGCTCTAGAAACTCCTTGGTCCTTTCAGCTTGCCTTTATATTTCCTCCTCATTCTTCTTCCCAGAATAACTTTCAAGATCAGGCAAGATGCGTCATCAGTAATTCTGATTGCTCCAGTTTAGCCTTGCAGGGTTTGGTATGCAGATCTAGTACAGATGTCCACTTGCCCTCCATGGCCTCTTCCTTCTGTCTCAAGGTAAATTTCTCCATCCAGATCTCAAATCTCTAAGATTGACGGCATGGAGATTGAACAGTTAGATCTTAGGGAGGATTTATCAGATTCTTTGGTGAGAGTCTGATTCAGGCTTGTAAGCCTGTGACAAGGAAGATTTATCAAAACATCTGGACGACCTTACTTTCTTGGTGTATGAAGCATGTCTTTTCTGGCATTCTTTTAGAATTCCTATGATTTTGCAGTTCTTACAGGATGGTTTGGATATGGGCTTATCTGTCAGTTCTTTGAAAAGGCAGATTTCTGCTCTTTTTGAGTTTTGTTCCATAGGAAGATTGCTAATCTTCCTGACATTCATGCTTTTGTTCAGGCTTTGGCACGTTTAATGCCTGCTATTAAGCCAATTATCCACCTTTTGAATCTAAATTTGGTTCTGAAGGTACTGCAGGCTTCTCCATGTGAACCTTTGCATAGGGTAGATATTAAGCTTCTTTCTTGGAAAGTTTTGTTTCTTTTAGCTGTTTCTTCTACTAGAAGAATTTCTGAATTATCTGCTCTTTCTTGTGATTCTCTCTATCTCATTTTTCATCAGTATAAGGCAGTCTTGAGAACCAAGTTTGACTTTTTGCCTAAGGTTGTGTCTTCATATAATATTAGTTGGGAAATTTCATTCATGGTGGTGAGAGTCCATGAGACCCCACCCTGTTGTTTTTTGGTGATAGTTTATTTTGTTTTTACACATCCTTTCCCCCTGCTCTAATTATTTTGTTCCTATTCCTTTTCCTACATTTCTTGCTTGGCTATACATCAATCTAGTTCCACTAAGGTGAGAGGGGTTTTAAAGAGCTATTGGGTTTTAGGAATCTTTCCAAACACACCATCCGCCGCTGCAGATCCAAAGTGAAGGCTGTATGACGCAATAGATCAGTGACAGGAATAGTCCATCCGAACTAGGCTACGGGGGTGCTAGGCTGTGAGACCGGCCTGGAGGACCGAATATGGATCAACAAAAACAAGATAACAGCCGCACTAGTAAGGCATCAGAGAGAAGGTTATTTATTTTAGGAATCTTTAGGAATCTTTGCCTCCTCCTAGTGGTCAGGAAGAGTAATTCCCAGAAGTAATGGATCGTGGACTCACCATCATGAAAGAAATTAATTTATCAGCATAAATGATGTTTTTGTTCTTTTTGAGAATGTGCCTTTATTTTGAATTTGATTTTAGAAGACTTAATCATCAATAAATTATAACCATTTTAATTGTCATTAGAGGAACTAGTTCACCTAATATGCATAATTTCTTCTTCTTCAAGGAGGTTGTACTTTCAATAGTTTTATAATGAAACCAATTTTTGCTTGTATCTTGAGCCTGTTAATCTGAGAGCTTCAGCACAGTCATTATCCACTGTGACATTTTATAGCCTTCCTACAGATAAGCAAGTTACATCTGCACCCTCTTTCCCAGTTTTGAATCCTAAATAAGTTTGGTGACTGGGCCTTCTTTTCTTTAACACTGAATAAATGTGCCTGTTGTATGTTGCAGCTGATGATTGGCTTTCTGCCTGCTGTATCCTGGACATACATGTCTGTGCTTAATATCTGGCTGACTACCTGTACAAGTATATAGAATGATATCCAGTCTTCTCGCTCACAGCCTAAAAGTAACCTACTTTTAGGCTGTGAGCGAGAAGACTGGATATCATTCTATATACTTGTACAGGTAGTCAGCCAGATATTAAGCACAGACATGTATGTCCAGGATACAGCAGGCAGAAAGCCAATCATCAGCTGCAACATACAACAGGCACATTTATTCAGTGTTAAAGAAAAGAAGGCCCAAAAACAGACATGATATCCTTGTGACACCAGTAAATGCTGATAAGTGTAATGGTCCCAAGAGAAGATACAGAAGTCAAAGGACACAATGAAGTTAGATAACCAGGAAAATAATATTTACTCAAAAAAGTCACTGATCATTATTTGTCATGCCCATTTCATAGTCTAGAAACATTTATAACCAATACTGTGATAGATTTAAGCACAATGTACAGGTTTTAGTAAAAGAACGGCCTGTAATATAGTGCAATTTTTTTTATAGATTAATTGTATTTTTGTTTTTATAAAAGTACCTAACAAATCCATAACATCTGATAAGAAAATGTGATGCCCATATTCAGATGAATAATAAAATAACAAACAAAATTGACATACACTGGTGTGTTTTATCCAACTTTTAAATCAGGTTTAACATTTTTCATGTTATAAATTTAAATGAAATTGCCTCTCTCCCTTGTCAGATATAAGAACCTATACTCACTTCTCAAAACTGTTAAATGAACTAATATCTTTGATCTTCAGGTCATCACGTAACCCTCAAAGAAAACCCTTAGGGAAACCAGATATAGACTTCTTGCCCAGGTGGTAACTGGGCCATAGAACAAGCCACTGAGCTATTGTTTGTTCCTGGCAGATTGATTCTCTTTCTGTATGTATTTGCATTACCTTATTCAACATGATATAATAAAAAAGGGGGGAACTTATATAGTGTAAATTGTCAGAGTTAACCAACAGGGGGATTCAAAAGTCCCCATATATAGGGAAAATGGTATGTATGGATGTGTGTCATGTGCCGGTTAAATTCCAATGCAACCAAATTCCAATTTAACCCTGCAATAGCTATACAATCAAGTCAGGAGAATTATTTCTATATGTTCTTCTTTACAAATTCTCGAATGGCACCGAAAAGAAAAAAATATTTTCTATATGTATGGAGTAGAATTGTTTTTATATTTTACATTCTCTACATATATTTATTTTAATTTATTTAACTTATTTTGTTGAAATATTGAATCTGCATCTTTCTTATCCTTGGGAGCTCAGTTTCAGGAAAAACGTCCCTTTGAAAGTACATACCATGTACACATTATATTTAGAAATCTTCAATCATTTGAGATACAGTTGCACTTTTTCAGCCCAAGCTAAATTTCTAAATAATTTTATAATGAGGCTTTCAGTCCCAAATGACTTTGGGGTAGATTTATCAAATGCCGGGCAGACATAATTCGCTGCAGCATACACTGTCGGCATCCCATTGCACAAGCATTCCTGGTGAAATGCTTGTGCAATGCCGCCCCCTGCACAATCGCGGTCAATCGGCCGCTAGCAGGGGGTGTCAATCACCCTGATCGTATTGGATCGGGATGATTGCACACAGCCACCTAAAGGGTGGCAGCCGAGTTAAGGAGCTTCTTACGACCGCTGCTTCTTAACTTAAGTTTCCGGTGAGCCGGAAACTTCGGGGGTGGATTGCAGCATCCACTGCTAGGTAAATCTACCCCTTTGACTACAAACAAAGTTGTAATGGTAAAGGGAAATTAAACTCGCATATAAAATTGATCTATCTCACAAGAGTATATTATGATAAATTATCCCTCAACCGTCCCATTTGATCACAAAGTTCCTGGAAACAAGTAGCCATTTTTTATGTATGTGAGCAGAGTCTGAGCCTTATTAGATTAATGCCTTGTTTGCTGCAATTGCTTTACCTATAGTCAAACTTCACCCACCAGTGTCCTTATTTGGAGGAGCCAATCTGGACTTGAGTCTAGAGAAGACAGGGTTTGCCACTGTCATTGAGTTAACAAAATCTCTATGTACTGGCGTCAACAGAAATGATATCTCACACTGCAAATTAGTGAGAAATATGTGGCAAGAGTAGACTTGTGAAACCTGCTATGTTCTATTTCAAAATTTAGGTCAGGTAATTCTCCATTTTTTAGACTTAAAGGGACATGAAATCAATTTTTTTTTCTTTCATGATTCAGATAGAACATTATTTTTTTTTTTAATCAAAGATTTTTATTAAGGTATTTAGTATAACAATATGGGTGCTGTAACAGTATACATAGCATTATTAGGATGGAATAGTTGATTCAGAAAACAACATAACACCAAACCATATCTATGAATATAGACATCTTCAGACATGATTTAACTTAAACATATAGATTTAACCAACCCAAATGTGTAAACCCAACAATACAGTTTTGATATATATATGCCCGATATTTTTGCCGGGTAACGATACCTATTTTTAACATTTTTTATACTGGTTTATAGAATAACTTAATATTATCACATCTGAGACAAAAATAGCTGTCTAATAGAGTGATACTTTATAATGACCCTTTATAAGCTTTGACATACTTTTAACCTATCTGCAACGAAAAATAAGCGGGGAAAAAATATAAAATAAAAAATACAAGAGTGCTCTCATAATAATTAGATAAACTGAAATAATAGAAACCGAATAAGCATATGAGATTATGGGAACTATTCATAAGACAGGAATGTCACTCCGCAATTAAAACGTAACTTAGAAATATAAACTGCAGATAGATTAATGATACCTTAAGATTTTAATTCAATACATCAGTAATATTGTGGTACCTCTTTACTCCTGCAAGCTGCCTACTAGAATGTTACTTGCTTCTGAACTGCCTAGCTTACTAACAACATATTTGGAATAAGATATACCTTTCTTTATATAATAGGGAGGAATACTAGTGCACAGAATCTTATGTTTTTGATAGGTGTGAAGAGGAACTACCCTGAAATATAGGTGACAGAGGAAGTGACATTTTGTATCTATGTGCCAAGCTAGCGAGTCATTATTAAGTAAGTGTATAAATAACAGACACAGCATCCTACACAAAAATAACTGGGACCAGACAAGCACCAATTTAAGTTGGATAGAGATAAACACTACAAGTAGCCATATAACATAGTAGTATGTGGTACAAGATTGAACATATATGTCTCTGAAATAGTGTTCCCGCCATCCAATTCCACTTAGACCCAGGAGCTAGTGAAAATATTACACTATCAATGAGAATATGCAATATATGTCAATTGATAGGGGTAATAACATAACTTCAGTAAACTTCCTTGTGTTGTATTCGTTTCAGAATCCTGACACCTGGAATAAGGGATCTAAGATCTTTTGATCACAAAGAGTAATAAGCTGTGGTAATAAGAAGTAATATGATGTGGTAGCTACTAATGTCACAGTTACACTGACCTAATGATCCCCTAACATAAACATGAAATGAGAGATATAGTTTGGTAGTTGACTAAAAATAAGAAACAGTTAACCAGCATTTAAAGACTATTAAAGTACAACAACGGCCACTGTATAGTAGCCATGATTTGTATGTAGACCGCCAGCTGGTGATCCCCCAAAGTTATATGTCCTTATGGCAACTTCCTGGCTTTTGTTTGTAGAGGCAATCCAAGTGAGCCTCAAGTCAGCCTAATAAGGTAAATCATACTATCCGATCCCAAGTCGGATCTTACCACATTGGACCCCATTATGAATATCCATGTTACTGAGTGAGCAGCATCTGATGCCTCCTCCAGGGCAACAAAGGGCCAAGTGATCTGTGTAAAATAAAGCTCCAGGAGCGTGACTGTCAATCTCGAGCTGCAAACTCGGTGAGGTGACGGACCGGGTCCGACATAACTCTCTTACGGGTATCTTCCTGTTGCGGCTGCTCTGTTGCATGCCATAAGCCGAGGCTCTGATTGAAAGTGAGTGTGTATTTAGATCTGGCGATCCAGCTGCCTGAGTAATTACAAACTCCTCTTTACCACCGAGGGAACCGGCCGCATCCCACTCCAGCGGACCTGAGGGTAATGGCGCAAGCTTTATGTCACATACCATAGGCGGTATTTGCTTAGGCAGCTCCATACTCTGAAGCTCATTGTGTCTATATTCTTGGTCAGGACAGCTTAGTGCAGCGCACAGAGTCAAATCTGGTCCCAGGTCCGCATATCGTAAAGGCCATACTGTGTCTGCTCCCTCTCCTGTATCTCCAGAAACTTCCAATGATGTATTTCGCGGGCTCATGGCTTCCCTGCATATGTCACCGAGATCTGCAAATCTACAATCCATCAGGTGTCCTAGGGCCTCTAGCTTAGCTCTTAAGATGAGACGGGAGTCCTCCATATTGATAGCGTTAAAAAAGATTCTTGTTGATGAAGCAAGATGTAGCAGGTGAATACTGCTCTACTCGGAAAGTGAGATTATCCGAGGGGGAAAGATGCGTGAGTGTAAGAGTGCCGCGGCCTATGTTCCAAGTCAGTTCAGTTTGAATCCAGTAGGAAAGATCATATATATAAAAGTAATTTTCAGCTCTGTGTCTTCTCCTATGTTGAATTGCTAAATTACAGCATTAAATAACAAGTTTAGAAGGAAATAGGCGATGTTTTGTTGGATTCATTTGAGGAGCTTCACAAGATTGCTGCTGATCATGGCCGCGGTCAGGACACGCCCCCAGAACATTCAATTTTAAATAACTTCCCAATGTATTTCAATGATCTATGTGTTTTGTTCTATTTGTATACTCTGTTGAAAAGTATACCTAGGTAGGCTCAGAAATTGCTGATTGGTGGCTGCACATATATGCTTCATGTCATTGGCTTTCAATTAGCACCCAATAATGAATTACTGCTCCTTAAACAAAGGATACCAAGGGAATGAAGCACATTAGATAATAGAACTAAATTGGAAAGGTGTTTAAAATTGTATGTTCTATTTGAATCCTGAAAAAAAAATAGGGGTTTGGTGTCCCTTTAAATTACAGAAAAATGGAGCAAAATAAATAGTAAATAAGTAACTGTATATAGCAAAGTTGTTTTATAGTAAGTCTCTTTAATGTCCCTTTAAGCAATATTACATATTTATTTAACATAATTGTGTTCTATATTTCATTGTAAATATGAATTTAGCTAAAATAAGACACTTCAACTTGCTTTTAACTTGCCTTTCCACCTGATCATGCCAAGGTAAAAACAGCTTTTGTGGTTTTGAGACAAATCATTTGGAAACTTGTAAAAAAGGGGATGCGTGGCTTTCTCAGGTTTCTTGTTCACAGTTTTGTTGTTTGGACAGAACTAGATTTAGCTACAAGAGTGCATGAGGCCAGCAAATGTTCCACAAACAAATAGCATCAGGTACTTTAGAAGGAGCCATGGTTTCGTTGTGGTCACACAATAAGGATATACAGGTATTGAAATTAAACAGTACTGATATTTTGGTACTATTTAAAAAGATATTGGGGAAGTTGGTATATTTTGTTTCCATAGTTGCATGTTGTGCTGGGAGCCATCTGCTTGATGATCTATTTTGCACAGTTAATTCTAAGTATTTTTTTTCTTATTAAAAGTCAAAGTTGCTTCCCTTTTCTCTTTTCCTATTTATTTTAATTGGTTGTAACCTTTTTTTTATGAGTAGAATAAAGCTAGAACTGATTATCAAATCACAAATGCCAGATAGGAAGAACAATATATTCTTCTATTGTTCTGAATATGCATAGAGCATATGTGTTCTGCCTTTTAATTAGCAAGATAATAGTTTACCGTATTATTTAAGAAAACACAAGGGCCTCTATTTATCAAGGTCTGTCTGACCTGATCCAACAGTGCGGATCAGGTCCGACAGACCTCGCTGAATACGGCGAGCAATACGCTCTCCTTATTCAGCATTGCACCAGTAGCTCACAAGAGCTGCTGGTGCAACGCTGCCCCCTGCAGACTCGCGGCCAATGGGCCGCCAGCAGGGGGGTGTGAATGAACCCGATCGTACTCGATTGGGTTGATTTCCGGCGATGTCTGTCCGCCTGCTCAGAGCAGGTGGACAGGTTATGGAGCAGTGGTCTTTGTGACCGCTGCTTCATAACTGCTGTTTCTGGCGAGCCTGCAGGCTCGCCAGAAACACGGGGCATCAAGCTCCATTCGGAGCTTGATAGATATGCCCCAAGATATGAAATTATCCATTTTATATTAAACGGACAAGAAACAGTTTGACATTGTGTTATAAAATGTTATTGCAGCAAACCTTGAGATATACATTTTGTTTCCTTTTCCTGCAAATTTAAATTAAAAATTGTGGGTTTTCGAAGTCTAAGAATTGGAAGTGCGCATTGCAGACTACTGAAGTATAACCCAGCCACATATATTTCCATAATTTGCCTGAGCAGAGGTAATAAGATAAATGTTTTGCTAACAATATGACAGTGGTTAACATAATCTACTCAAGTAATGTGTCAGAGCTGGCTTCTCCAAATAAGATAAATAGGGGTATTGTTTGGCATTTGAAGACTAATTATTGAAAACAAAGTGTTAATGTATTCAGAAAATGTCCAAGGAATTCTGCAGCAGAAAAACTGAGGTAAATATCAGGTCCAATTAACACTGAAACAAAACAATATTAACTTAGGACATCTTTAAATGTTGAGCCACATTGTTTTCAACAACATGGAAAGTGAATATATTTTAGAATAGCTATTAAACCCAAAACAATAAAAACAAATGTATAGGGCCAAAATACAAGTGGAGTGCTAATTAACGCTCCTGCTTGAGTGTTAACTGTGCTAGAAGAAAGCCTTTTGCGAGCGTCGAACTTATAATATTGCACACTTGTTCACCTATTCCCCCATGAAAGTCAATGGAGAAAAAAAACACCCTATTCGCTCACAAACCAGATTTCATGTGCGCTAATCCAACATGAAAATATGAATATTTTACATTCTAATGTTCTTCACATAGAAGAATATGTTCATAAATCTCTCTCTTTCTCTCTCTTATACAGATATATATAGGAATATCTATTGATGATATAGAATGTCAGTCTAAAGATATAAGCTGATATTAGATGTCTGAAGAGCACTTTATTAAGAGCACTTTACTTTGAGTATAAATAAACATTCACGCAGCTTATTTTGCACATAATCGGTTAAATAGCATTAATATTAATGCAGATTATTATGTTTACAGCACTTGGTAATATAATAATTGGGAGAAGTACTAAAATAATGCCCAACAGTTCACTAAAGTATCCATCTCAAATAAGCTTGACTAAGCAAGTAGTCTCATAAAAGGTTTTGCACACAATAATACCATTAGTAAAAATTCTCACAAGTCTCTCTAATACATGTATATTCACTGAGCCGAACACATGAGATTAAAGTACGTAATATAAGCACATTATCTTTGAATATAAAAATTTCACATTTTTGTATTAAAGGGACAGTAAAGTAAAAAAAAAAAATCATAATTTAAATAGGGCATGTAATTTTAAACAACTTTCCAATTTACTTTTATTACCAATTTTGCTTTGTTCTCTTTGTATTCTTAGTTGAAAGCTAAATCTAGGAGGTCATGTGCTAATTTCTTAGACCTTGAAGACTGCCTCTAATCTGAAAGCATTTTGACAGTTTTTCACAACTAGAGGTCATTAGTTCATGTGATTCATATAGATAACATTGAGCTCAGGCACGTGAAGCTCCTAGGAGTCAGCACTGATTGGCTAAAAATGCAAGTCTGTCAAAAGAACTGAAATAAGGGGGCAGTTTGCAGAGACATAGATACAAGGTAATCACAGAGGTAAAAAGTATATTATTATAACTGTGTTGGTTATGCAAAATTGGGGAATGGGTAATAAAGGGATTATCTACCTTTTTAAACAACAACAATTCTGGTGTTGACTGTCCCTTTAATACAACAAACCACCTAAGAAATAAGTCTATTGTTGTTTAGGTACCGATATCGATCTCTGAGATAAAATAATAGAGGTCTTTATAATAAGCATTTGTGTAATAGTAAGAATAAGCAATTGCTACAATTTAGCCATATTCGTCCAATACATGCTCATATAGCAAGATTAGGAAACGATTCCTGGATTGTGAGTGTTGAAAGAAGAGATTCACTGAGATTGGTCAAACGTCAGGATATGCGGAGTGAGCTGGCCAATAAAGATTTAAGGTAAATGCCGCTCCCCCACCCTTTGAGAAAGCCAGGTTTGTGGCAAAACATGTCAGGGGACATAAGGGAGTCCGTGTAAATTGTATTTTAATTTGCAATGAGTAGCTGGTAACCCGCTTAACATAAGCCTACTGTGATAGAACTAATCTATGTGGACACGCTACGAATGTATGCGTGTGTCCACTTGTAACATAAACTTGAATCAGTGACTTATGTAGTGCTTTATATTTACCGATATCCATGTTAGAATCAAGGGGTACTATACAAGTCTCGTGATCAGTATTACAGTGTCAATTGTTACTAAATTAGCTAGCCTGTATAATAATAGGTAATTTTGATTATTCTACCCATTTCTCTAAATACTGCAGCCAATACAACCGTAGATATCCTTACTGATGCCGTTTAACAGGATCTAACTTTAACAGTGTGTCTGATAAATATTGCAGTTAATGCAAGACGGTTAATATTTGACTCTGCGGTTCAGCTATATAAGTTATTCAACCGTTTATCTAGCAATATAGTTACTACCACTGTATACTACATTATACTGACGAGTAGACTTGCATTGAATAACATTTAATTTCAGGCATGGTTTAAAACCCACAGCCTAGGTCTGTACTTTACAAAATCACCCGAGTTATCTTCATGGACGACAATCACATGACTTATCCTCCAGCTCTAACTCATTTGTGTTTTTAAGTATGTGTGTTTTACTTATTTTAATTATCCTAAAAAAGGTTATATTTTAAACAGCGTACCCCCGTCATAATCACATTGCTCAGTCTATACTTATATAGTCCACAAGGAAAGTGAGTGCTTCCCAAGTGTACCATCAGTCTAATACTGATAAAACAAAGTTATACGTATTTATTGTTTATATGTTATATATGTCTGTAAATACATATTTACACATATAAATACATATGTACACATATATAAACATATATATATATTTATATACATACATATGCATCTTTAGACATGTATATGTATGTATCTCAGTGTTAAAGCACTTTGCCTGCTTTTTTTTTCTAACACCTGAAACCTCATATCTTTAAGCCCTTATAACTTGTGTGCAATATTTTTTTCTTTAATAATTGTTATTAGATAGTTTTATTATGAGTGTAAGTGTACTTTGTAATATATTTTTGATGTGTTTTGTGAAACATTTTAGTTTCGCAAAACAGTTAACCAGTGTTTTCAGGACATCGTAATCAATCTAGCACAAATCACAATTGCGCTCAAGCAATGGCGTTTACTTTTGACTTGTAATACCAGCGGTAAGCCCTACGAGTGCAAATGCCTACGATACACCCCTTATCGCTTGCGCACAAACGTTTGCGTTCCACTCGTAATTTGGTCCATAATAAGTAATGCTTATTGATTTTACTTTCACAACTGTCACAAACCTATGTACAGACACAGAAACATTTACTAAAAGGGAGAGTCAACTCAAAAAATGTTTAAAAAGATAGATAATCCCTTTATTACCCATTCCCATTCATACTTTTAACCTCTGTGATTACCTTGTATCTAAGCCTCTTTTGACAGTCCCTTGATCACATGAGTTTTTATTTATTATCTATTAATTTGCATTTTAGCTGTGCCGTTCAGAAACCATGGACGTGAGCACAATGTTATCAATATGGCCCAGATGAACTAGCAGTCTTCTGTTGTGAAAAGCAAATACAAAAGCATGTGATTACATTTAGAGGTTTGAATGTTATAAAGTATATTAATATAACAATGTTGGTTGTGCAAAGCTGGGGAAGGGGTAGTAAAGGTATTATCTAACTTTCTAAACAATAACAATTGTTGACTGTCCCTTTAATTGTTCACCTTGGAGGATAGGAGTGTCAAGTCTATGGATAAAGTAGATGATTAAAGATTCTGTGCGTTATAGGTGGAGATTCATAGAGAAGTAGTGTGGGTATATCCAAATACTTCACTATAGCATTACACAACAATGAGCTGCATATAAATAACTCAGGGTGATATGCAGTTTTAGTGGAAGTTCACAGACAATGCCATGGCTCTTCAGTATAAAGAATTTATTTAAAGGGACATGAAACCCAATTTTTTTCTTTCATGATTTAGAAAGAGCATTTCATTTTAAACACCTTTCTAATTTACTTCTATTATCTAATTTGCTTCATTCTCTTGATATCCTTTGCTGAAAAGCATATCTATATAGGCTCAGTAACTTCTGATTGATGGCTGCACATAGATGCCTCGTGTGATTGGCTCACACATGTGCATTGCTATTTCTTCAACAAAGGATATCTAAAGAATGAAGCAAACTAGATAATATAAGTAAATTGGGATGTTGTTTAAAATTGTATTCTCTACCTGAATCAGGAAAGAAACATTGTGGGTTTAGTATCCCTTTAACCAACTCTATGGGCCCCATTTATGAAGTTGCAAACACAGCTTTCAGGCCCGAGTGTTGCAGGCTTGTGTGACCAGATGTGAAATGCTAGTTAAAGGGCCATAATACCCAAATGTTTAAACACTTGAAAGTGAAGCAGCATAGCTGTAAAAAGCTGACTAGAAAATATCTCCTGAACATCTCTATGTAAAAAAGAAAGATATTTTACCTCAAAAGTTCCTCAGTAGCCACATCCCATTGTAAAGGATTTCTAAGCAGCACATCAGTATGTCTGTCCTGGGACAGCTGAAAGGATGAGCCTCGTGCACTCTCATGTTATTTCCCTATTCAGTTTAGGGAAGTTTAAAATGAAATCTCATAAGAGTGAAGTCAAATCTCATGAGATCACAGTAAAAGAGTTCATGACCTCAGCACTGCTGATGCTGATTGGCTGCTGTTCATTTCTTCATTTTTTTTTTTATTTTTTTTTTACCTGCAGCTGGGAGCAGCTGAGTATAACTTTTTACACAGAACTTACTCTGCTGAGCTGAGGAGATTGTGAGGTAAAATATCTTCCTTTTTTAAATAGAGATGCTCAGGTGATATTTTCCTGTCAGCTTTTTACAATTATACTGCATCAGTTTCAAGTGATTTAGCATATGAGTATTATGTCCCTTTAAGTAACTGCTGCTTAGCCTCTCTGCTGCCACCTCATGGATGGTGGAGTTAAATCATCCTGGTCAGGATCGACTGGTTTTGTTCCTCCTAATTATTCTTAGAAATTAGGTTTGTGTTTGATCTTATGATACTGAATTATCAAACACGACTACATTTGCTCCCATTGTCATTAATAGCGCATAAATGTGACAGGACAGTGCATGCAATAACATCTACAAATTTACACTATTACTTGAAGTATGTTGACTTTATGGATACAATGCTTTCATTTTTTTTTTTTTTTTAAATTCACAAAATATCACAAATACGGTATGAGGAAAAATATAATATTTTCCCACATTGCATCCCATCAGAATACCCATGTAAAACAATGTATGCATGCTTGGGAGGTTTTCATTCCATTTTCTAAGATATTAAAAATAAAACAATTTGAAGAACACTTTTTGAATTGGCAAAATCCATTCAATGACATAGACTATGTAACAGAAACAATGTAAAAAACTACAAGAAAAAGGTGTTTCTCAGACTTTTTAGGCCTTCATATTAGAAAAAGCTAATCAACCAAAGCAAATGTAAGTATAGATAACTATGTGATATGTTGGGATGCTTAACTAATAATGGTGTTGATCACAATCATTTGAAAAATGTATCTAATGATTTTTCTACAAATTTCATCATTAGAGTCAAAGACATACACTATGTTACAGGAACATTTGGTTAAACATGTAAAAACCAAAAGGAACAGGTGTTTCACAGACCTTTTAAGCCCCCCCCCCCCCCCCCCCCCAATAATGGAGTCAATCAAAATCCTTTAGAAAAATGTGCCATCTTTTTACAAATTTCGCCATTAAAGTCTATAGGAATTTTTGGAGATACATTATTTAAAAGCTTTTCTAAAGGATTGTGAACAACCCTAATATCAGTTCATGATGTGCGCTATTAGAAATGTTCCCATTTTGATTGGTGTAGCCATGTTAGACCAGTGATTCAAATGCATAAATAACCAGAGTATTTCAGTAATTAGAGATATATTTTATTTGTAGATTATATCTTGAAACACAGAGGGCTAGATTACAAGTGGCGTTCTATTGTTAGTGTGAGTTGCTACCACGTTAACTTGCGTGTGTATTACAAGTTGAAAGTAAACATGTTCGCTTGAGTTCAAACTGAACTTGCGCTCATCGAATTAGCTCGACTGAAGACCTTGCGTAAAGGGTAGAGGTTAAAAAAAAAAAGTGCACCAAACACAACATTAATACATTTAAAATAAAGTTTTACACTCATATACATTTTCTTATAAAAATATTTCAGAAATGGGGGGCGGAGCCAGCGCTCAACTGAGATGGCTGCACTTTTGTGAGCTCTGTGCTTCCTTAGGGGCAAAACTGTTTTAAAATACCCTTGGGTTAATAAGGCAGCAGTGATATCTATGGGCTCTATGTGATTGACTGAGACCAGGGTTCTGTGAGTTGTGACAGGAGCTGTAACGAAACAAGCCATGTGGGTGACCGCAAAGCTGCAAAATACGAGGAGCTGCACAGGAGACCTGTTGGGGCCGTCCGACACCGAGAACATCTGCAACATCCACCCGGAATAGAGAGGTCTGCTGGTGCAGTGCGGGTAAGCTCTTCTCTTGTGTGGGAACAAGGTATATATGCTGACCGTGTTTAGTCACTGACCGGACACCGGGGGGAACATCTCCTGCGCAGGAGGCCGTAGTCTGTGCGAGAAGAAAAGCTGTGAAGCGCACATTCTTGGGGACTGGCTTGAACATAGTAATACAGGCAGCTCAATCGGAATATTCTCTTGTGTGAGCCCACTGTGTGTCTGCCACCTAATCCGTGAGAGGAGGTTGGTGGCAGTTAACTACCATATAAGATAGATGGAAGTAATCATGGTGGTACTTGCAAGGTGAACACAGGCAACAAAGGGGTTAAGTCTTTATTATTACATATGTCTATCTGGAAGCTTTAAAGAGACAATTGCTAGCAACAAGAGCATATAAATAGCTTCTCCTCTCCAGATAACTTATAAATCACAGCCTTTCTACCATTCTAAGGTGTGCTTTATATGTGATTCTCAACATTTTTGCAGAGCTACTATGTCGCCTAAAAAAGGGAATAAACCTGACAAATCAGCTAAAAAACAAGGCCCCACTCCCTCAGTAAATAACTTTTTTAAAGCCCTGGAAACCCAGACCCCGGTACTGCCTAGAGGGGCAGACAAAAGTCCTAGGTCTCTATCATCATCTTCAGACTCAGAAACTGATATCTCAAACCCAGCTATCACTATCCCTAAGGTCTTCTAGACTCTCTACCATCCAAAAAAGATTTCACTTCTCTAATCAGCCAAGTTAAGCAGTGCATCCGGGAAGAAATAGTGGAGATAAAAAAAGATATTGCAGACATTGGGCTCAGGGTGGAGAAGCTGGAGGGACAATCAGACCTTGCCTGTTCTAATCTCACTTTCCTGAGGGCTAAAACTGCACAGCAAGATGTCGCCATGGCCCAAATGGAGAATAAAATCGACGATCTGGAGAACAGGAGCCGTCACAGCAATGTCAGGATAAGGGGAATCCCCGAAACCATACCCCCAGCAGACCTTGAGTCATACATACAAGGCCTTTTCACATATTTACTAGACACTGGAGATGATGCCACTGTGGCTTTAGATCGTTTTCACAGAGCCTTGAGAGCCAAACCCTTGGGAGACCAACCACCAAGGGATGTAATCGTCAAAGTCACTAGTTTCCCCATGAAGGAGGAAATAATGAAGAAGGCGAGGCAGAAGCATCCGATTACATTTAGATCAGAGCCTTTGCAAATATTCGAAGATTTGACACCTAGGACCTTGCTGAAAAGGAGGGAACTTAGACCCTTAATGATCAAACTGAGACAATTGAATATCCCTTATAGATGGTGCCACCCATTTCACCTTCAAATAACATGGAAGGGCAAGAAGTTGACGTGTCATGCACAGGTCGATGTGGAACAGATCTGCAAAGAGCTGGACATTGCTCTGCCTACACTATTGGAAAAGTCAGGTCAAGCGCCCACTTCAGGACTTCTGCACCCACCGCCGCTCCCTCAAAGGGACGAATGGCGGGATGTTTCCTCCAAAAAGCTCCATAAATCCAAGCCAGGGCCTTCGGCCTCAGAAATGCCGGGATGATAGGCCTGGGGTGCTTTTTGATGTGTGATACAGCCTTTTTCTTTCCTTCTTATGTGCACGGATTTGAAGTTGTGTACACATGGAAGCAGCTCCGGTAACCGTATGAAGACTAGCTAAGTATATGATATTTGGTTGTCATATAATGAGACTGAAATCAGTGACTGTATTAATCAGGATGTATACTGCTTTATGTGTGTTATTTTGTACTTCTTGATGTTACAGTGATGGAGCATATATTATGAGTTCTAGACTTCATGTGGAACATTGTCCTCTTTTTACTCGCAATTGTAAATTATTGTTATGTCAATTCATGATATACCTTGCCGGCTCTTAAGGACCCGCGTGGCCCTGCGGAGGCGGCAACTCACTTTATTTGATATAAACAAGATGGTATTTTAAGCTTCTAAGATATATCATAATGCCCATTAGGAGAATATCTCTCCTACTTGAGGAGATGCTATTCCTCTTCTGTATTGGTTACACCTGTTGTGTATATTTAAACTTTGTTAATGTTCTAGTGTTATTGCTATTTCTAAATTTTAATATGTTATGTTCAGGGATTGCATGCGAATGTTGTCTTATACCCAAAGTCGAGGTTGATCTAATGACATTTACACACCCACAGTATAAGTAAATATGGTTAAGAAGATGTTGTCAGAACAAAAAATTCAAATTTTTACGCAGAATGTTAAAGGGTTTAACTGTCCCAATAAACGGAGTATGGCTTTACGAGATCTACGTAAGAGAGGGGGCCATATACTATTGTTACAGGAAACACATTTTAAAGGTCACTCAATTCCTAAATACTTTTCCTCACACTACCCTCAGCACTATCACAGTACTAATGTAGCAAAAAAAACTAATGGAGTAAGTCTCCTTATCCACAAATCTATCTCGTTTAAACTCTTACAAATTGATAAAGACAAAGAAGGCAGGTACCTGGCAGTGATGGGTTTGCTGTTTGACAAGCCTGTCACTATAGTTAACCTCTATGCCCCCAATGTTAACCAGGAGAAATGTATCTCTCAAATCACTGTTAAAATCATGGATATGCATAAGGGCCCTCTCATAGTCGCGGGGGACCTAAATGTTACATTAGACCCAGAATTAGACAGTTCGAACCCCAATATTAAGACTAATCATAAAATGCTTTCTTCTGTGTGGAGAGATATGAAATCTATAACACTCCATGATGCATGGAGGTATCTTCATCCGACCACTAAAGATTATACTTTTTTCTCCAATCCGCAAAGAAGCCATTCTAGGATTGATTATATATTAGTGGACCACTTGGCGTTATCTTTGGTTAAAAATATCTATATAAAACATACGTCATGGTCGGATCATTCTGCAGTGGAATGTTCCGTGTTATGGCCCTCAATACCAATTAAACCCTTCACTTGGAGATTAGATGACTCATTGCTATCAGACCCACAGATTTTAGACAGACTAAGCAAACAATTGGATATGTATTTCTCCCTTAACAGCCTCCCAGAACTTAATCCCACCACAATCTGGGAAGCTCATAAAGCCTTTATAAGGGGTGAGTTTATTAAGATTAAGGCCCTTCAGAAATAAACAATCTTTAATTACTTACACTAAATTAGCGCAAGAAGTCTCAGAAGCAGACTACCTCTTAAAACTAAACCCTAAAGACCAGTCTCTGCTTGCAGACATGGAAACAAAGCATAAGAACCTGTCTCAACACCTACAAATAGAATCTCAACGTCACCAAATATATATAAAACAGAAGTATTATGGAGAGGGCAATAAGTCAGGTAAACTATTAGCTAGGGCATTAAAAAAACAAAGACTGCAATCATACATTCATTCTCTGATCTCGCCACAAGGTGAGATGATAGAAGACACAAAAACTATAGGTAAATCTTTTCAAACATTTTATCATGTTATATAACTTGTTCCCTAGCAGACATACAGAAACTCATAGAACACTATGTAACAAATATCTTCATAATGTGAAACTCCCTAGGCTGTCACCCAGCGAAAGAGATTTCCTAAATTCCCCTATTAGTAGTGAAAAAAATTCAGATGCTATAAAAAGTATGAAGCCGGACAAGGCCCCTGGCCCAGATGGCTTCTCAAATAAATATTTTAAAATCACAGCTTGTCCCACACCTCCAGGGTCTATTTAACTGCATTTCTGACTCAAACTGTTTTCCGGACACGATGATGCAAGCCCACATCTCGGTCATTCCCAAACCTGGTAAACCCCCAACCTCCCCGGCCAATTTCAGGCCTATATCCCTGCTAAATGTTGACCTGAAAATATATGCCAAGATATTAGCTACTAGAATTAATAGATTCCTCCCAAATTTAATTCACCACGACCAAGTTGGTTTTGTCCCACAGCGTGAGGCTAGAGATAATGTATGTAAAGTCCTCCACCTGATAGAACATGTAAAACACTCAAAAACCCCATCAGTGCTTTTATCTACGGATGCTGAAAAAGCATTCGATAGGTTAGATTGGACTTATCTCCAGACAACCCTCCTAAAATTTGGTTTCCCTAACAAATTTATAAATAAAATTGAATCCATATATTCTAACCCCACCGCCCAGATTAGAGTGAACGGAACACTTTCAGAGCACTTTGAAATCCAAAATGGATCTCGCCAGGGCTGTCCTTTGTCCCCGTTATTATTTGTTCTGTCCTTAGAACCCCTGGCAGAAAAAATTTGTATTAATCCCGAAATACATGGCATCACAGTTAAAGGAGAGACCTATAAGATGGCAATGTTTGCTGACGATGTCTTGATGACACTGTCGGCACCAGACCTATCTTTGCCAGTAGTACAACAAAAATTAAAAGCCTTTGGCAAAGTCTCCAATTTTTTTTTATTTTAATTAATAATAATAAGTCAGAAATACTCCCAATAAACTTATCAGCTAATGATATTTTGAGACTGAACCAAACACACCCATATAGAATTCAAACTCATGCCCTAAAATATCTAGGGGTATCCTTAGCGTTAAACTTGGACGACCTCCGTAAACTGAACTATGGAAGACTAGTTGAGGAATTTACCAGTTTGACTTCCTCATGGCTCCCAAAAAATATCCCCTGGCTGGGCAGAATAGCGGCGGCCAAGATGACCCTTTTACCAAAGGCTCTATACATTATACAAGCCCTCCCACTACCTGGCACCAGAGGATATATAGGTAAATTGCAGTCTATCATGGATGCGTACATATGGTGTCTTAGGCCGCCTAGGATAGCGAAAAGCACAATGTACACACACAGAGAGGAAGGAGGGTTGGGTGTCCCCAATCTTTTTTTTATACAAACAAGCCTCATCATTAAACCGTGTAATAGACTGGTGTTGGCAGGGGGGGGACACCTATAAGAGCTGTGTCCACTTGGAGGCACAATTGGTTGATACTCCTCATTTGGGTAGCCTCTGCTGGGTCCCACAAAAACCACCAGGGGAATCACTAGAGATTTTCCCAATTTTAAAAGAAACATGGTCCGACTGGTTATTAATGAGAAGCAAATTTCATTTAATTACTACAACTTACTCACCACTGACAATTCTACATCCCAATAGAGAGTTCCCTGTCACTCTGAAAAAGGCATTAATTAATGAAACCACAGAACGGTTACTAACAGAATATTTGCCTATATATTTATTACTGTTGCAGGGGCAAATAGTCTCGAGAGACACATTGTTAGAGAGAGATTTACATCCATTTAACTCTTGGTTATACTACCACCAGGTAAGACACTTCTTGGCCACGCATAAGTTCAACAAGGATATGATGAGACAATTGACAGTGTTTGAGTCTCTTTGCACATCAGCACAACACCAAAAAAAAGTTATTTCTTTAATGTATCGGTGCCTTCTTAAATCCTATTATTCCGGGCCGCCAAATTATACCCTTAAATGGGAGAGGGAAATGCATTCAAGTTTCTCCACCAAACAGTGGTCTTCGTGGCTTAAGGCCACAGCTCAGTCAGCTCATTCCGCAGCAGGCTTGGAGACTAATTTAAAAATCACTACCAGATGGTACCTGACACCTAGCAAACTAAAATACATGTTTAAAAGTGCCAATGACAGATGTTGGAGAGGATGCGGCCAGGTGGGTACTATGTACCATATCTGGTGGGAGTGTGAGAGGGTGGGGGCCTTTTGGGCCCAAATCCACTCACTAGCATGTCATATTATAGGTACCCAATTTGAAATTTCCCCAGAAACAATTTTATTTAATGTATTATCCAAAATTCCAAGTAAAATTAGGAGACAACTTTATCAGATTTTGATAAACGCTGCCAAGCGGCTCATACCTAAATTTGGGAAAGGCCCTCTGTTGCCTACTATTACCCAATGGATAGAACTAGTAAAAAACACTCTGATTCTAGAGAGATATCATTATTTCAGAGTAGGCCGTATGGAATTCTTCCAAGATATGATGCTCCTATGGGAACAGTATCTCTACAAAAGGAGAGACTCATAGCCACTTTATCCAACAATTATGAGAATGGACTTCCGGCTTGTCTTTTCTTGGTTTTAAGACACTGATCTGGTTAGTCTCAAACATACAATGTCATAACATGGTTTTCTATGAGATGTTCGTATTGTAAATCCCTGAAAGTTTTGTAGTTTTGTAATTTTGTAATATTGTTTTCTTGTTGCTTACTGCTTGAAGACTCATACTACCTTGGAATAGGTCATAAAGAGACTCACTTCCCTCCCGATCCGGACGCTTCTGGATCTATTATATCTGGACACTTTTTTACAGACTTGGGTTGGAACCTTTTGTTTTGTGAACCTAATAGCTGCGACTCTATTCTTTTATGTAATTGCACTGTATTTGTTGTAATGCCTTTTCTTTTTTGGAAAAATAAAGAAACAAGAAATTAAAAAAAAAAATATTTCAGAAATAAAGGTTTACAGGTATATTGTAAATGACAAAGTTATGACAAGGTATTTATCTAAATATGTGTGTAAATATATATATATATATATATACACATATACACACACACACACACACACACACACACACAGATATATATATATATATATATATATATATATATATATATATATATAAACATATATACATACAGGATCTCACAAGTACATCCCTCACATTTTTGTAAATATTTAATTATATCTTTTCATGTGACAACACTGAAGAAATGACACTTTGCTACAATGTAAAGTAGTACAATCACTATTGTACAGCATGTATAACAGTGTACATTTGCTGTCCCCTCAAAATAACTCAACACACAGCCATTAATGTCTAAACCGTTGGCAACAAAAGTAAGTACACCCCTAAGTGGAAATGTCCAAATTGGGCCCAATTAGAAATTTTCCCTCCCTGGTGTCATGTTACTTGTTAGTGTTACAATGTCTCAGGTGTGAATGGGGAGCAGGTGTGTTAAAGTGTGTTAAATCTCTCATACTGGTCACTGGAAGTTCAACATGGCACCTCATGGCAAAGAACTCTCTGAGTATCTGAAAAAAAGAATTGTTGCTCTATATAAAGATGGCCTAGGCTATAAGAAGCTGCAGCACAGTGGGCAAGACCATACAGCTTTTCACAGTACAGGTTCCACTCAGAACAGGCCTTGCCATGGTCGACCAAAGAAGTTGAATGCACATGCTCAGTGTCATATCCAGAGGTTGTCTTTGGGAAATAGATGTATGAGTGCTGCCAGCATTGCTGCAGAGGTTGAAGTGGTGTGGGGGGGTTCAGCCTGTCAGTGCTCAGACTATATGCCGCACACTGCATCAAATTGGTCTGCATGGCTGTCGTCTAAAGATGATGCACAAGAAAGCCCGCAAACAGTTTGCTGAAGACAAAGGACATGGATTACTGGAACCATGTCCTGTGGTCCGATGAGACCAAGATAAACTTATTTGGTTCAGATGGTGTTGTGTGTGGCGGCAACCAGGTAAGGAGTACAAAGACAAGTGTGTCTTGCCTACAGTCAAGCTTGGTGGTGGGAGTGTCATGGTCTGGGCCTGCATGAGTGCTGCCGGCACTGGGGAGCTACAGTTCATTGAGGGAACCATGAATGCCAACATGTACTGTGACATACTGAAGCAGAGCATTATCCCGTCCCTTCAGAGACTGGGCTGCAGGGCAGTATTCCAACATAACTACCCCAAACAAACTTCTAAGACAACCACTACCTTGCTAAAGAAGCTGAGGGTAAAGGTGATGGACTGGCCAAGCATGTCTCCAGGCATAAACCCTATTGAGCATCTGTGGGGCATCCTCAAATGGAAGGTGGGGTAGTGCAAGGTCTCTAACATCCACCAGCTCTGTGATGTCGTTATGGAGGATTGGAAGTGGACTCCAGTGGCAACCTGTGAAGCTCTGGTGAACTCCATGTCCAAGAGGGTTAAGACAGTGCTGGAAAATAATGGTGACCACACAAAATATTGACACTTTGGGCCCAATTTGGACATTTCCACTTAGGGGTGTACTAACTTTTGTTGCCAACGGTTTAGACATTAATGGCTGTGTGTTGAGTTATTTTGAGGGGAGAGCAAATTTACACTGTTATACAGGCTGTACACTCACTACTTTACATTGTAGCAAAGTGTCATTTCTCCAGAGTTGTCACATGAAAAGATATAATAAAATATTTACAAAAGCGTGAGGGGTGTACTCACTTTTGTGAGTTACTGCATATACATACATACACACACACTTTGGAGCTCTTTCCACGCAAATACCTTAAACCTTTTTTTTTATTCATTTTATTTTTAATAAATTTTAATATTTAATGATGTGTTTTAATGTAAATATTTTACATTCCAATTTTCTTCACATAGTAGAAAATGACAAAACTGAGACTGCTGGAGCCTTCTGAAGGCGGGACGTAGATCTATGTTATGCGGTATGATGGGCTATGTACCACATGGCTTAGATCTATGTCCTATTGGCACAAGGGGTTAATATGTTTTTACATGTGTTTTTTTTATAATTTTATTGTAGCACTAAAACTTTACTCTAGGTCTCAAATTTTTTAAACATAGAGCAGTCCTGCAGCATTGAAAGTGCACCCTGCGCAATCAACAGTGCTCTATTTGTAATAAGCCTTTATGTATATACCTGATTTCCTCAATAATAAAATGCCTCTGCTGGAAGGACCAGTAAATACAGTAGATTTGCATAATCTGCAAATGCACAATAAAAAGAGAATGCAATAGCACTTAGTCTGAACTTCAAATGAATCATAGATTTGTTTCTTTAACAAATTTAAGAGTTATGTCTATTTCCACTCCCCCTGTATCATGTGATAGCCATCAGCCAATCACAAATGCATATATGTATAGTCTGTTAATTCTTGCACATGCTCAGTAGGAGTTGGTAACTCAAAAAATGTAAATATAAAAAGACTGTGCACTTTTTGCTAATGAAAGTAAATTGGAAGGTTGTTTAAAATTGCTTGCTCTATCTGAATCATGAAAGTTTCATTTTGACTTGAGTGTTCCTTTAAATCCTGTGCTAGTACATCATATTTCTTTTGTACAGTATAAGGTCTGCTGAATCCCAATGATACACAGGGAACCTCTTTTTTTTAATAACAAACATTATAAAAGCAAGGGAAGTTAACAGGGAGCTTTTCATTGTGTGCACTGGCCTAGTAGGAAGTACACAGAGAACCATAAAAAGGAATGGAGAACACAGTGGTAAATTGTATCAATAGGAAGTAATAGAAAGTGTAGATTACATCGATTATACCTTATTATCAGCCACATCTGCAGCCAAATGAAAAGTATTTTACCCTAAGATAACATTAATGCACCGTAACAAATAAACTGTCATAAAGCATAAATTAGAGAAAAGTATTAAAACCTCAAGCCCTTGCCACAATACAGAGCGAACAATTATCTGTATGTCTGTGGTTCTTGGGTTCTGTACCTAGACAATAATTAAGAAAAGAAATTGAAAGTAAATAGGAACAACCTGGCCATAGAGTTTACCATATTCTGTGAAACTCCTTATTGCTCCAATCATAATGAACCCAAAGTTATGTTTTTTATAGATATATTTTTTAGAAAATTATGAAAAAAAAAATGATAAACAGGTAAGAAGAAGAAAGGAATGGGTATAAGACATACCGCTTGTTTGGTCTCCTCTAAATAACCAAGTAGTGAGAAGACAAAATTATAGGTAATGGTATATGAATGGCTGCACAAATTTAGGGGTCAATCATAATCTTACTCTCTATTTTAGTTAAATATCACATTTTGCCTAATTGATTCTGCTGTTAAAACCCATACGCCTAGATTTAGAGTTTTGTCAGTAAAGACCCGCGTAGCTAACGCTGCTTTTTTTCCCCCAGCGCACCCTTAAGACAACGCTGGTATTTAGAGTTGTCTGAGTGGCTGCGTTAGGCTCAGAAAAGGGAGCGTTGAGCATAATTTAGCTCCACTTCAACCCTCAATACCAGCGTTGCTTACGGTAGCGGTAAGCTGGAAAAACATGCTCGTGCACAATATCCCCATAGGAAACAATAGGGCTGAGCTGGCTGAAAAAAAACCTAACACCTGCAAAAAATCAGCGTTCAGCTCCTAACGCAGCCCCATTGTTTCCTATGGGAAAACGCTCTCTAAGTCTGCACCTAACACCCTAACATGAACCCCGAGTCTAAACACCCCTAACCTTACACTTATTAACCCCTAATCTGCCGCCCCCGCTATCGCTGACACCTGCATTTTATTATTAACCCCTAATCAGCTGCTCCGGACACCACCGCCACCTACATTATAGCTATGAACCCCTAATCTACTGCCCCTAACATTGCCGACACCTATATTATATTTATTACCCCCTAATCTGCCCCCCCCCCCAACGTTGCCACCACCTACCTACACTTATTAACCCCTAATCTGCTGACCGGACCTCGCCGCCACTATAATAAATGTATTAACCCCTAAACCACCGCACTCCTGCCTCACAAACACTATAATAAATTTTATTAACCCCTAATCTGCCCTCCCTAACATCGCTGCCACCTACCTACAATTATTAACCCCTAATCTCCTGCCCGCAACGTCGCCACTACTATAATAAAGTTATTAACCCCTAAACCTAACTCCAACCTTAACCCTAACACCCCCCTAAGTTAAATATAATTTTAATTAAACAAAATAATATTCCTATAATGAAAAAAATTATTCCTATTTAAAATTAAATACTTACCTAGAAAATAAACCCTAATATAGCTACAATATAACTAATAGTTACATTGTAGCTATTTTAGGATTTATATTTATTTTACAGACAACTTTGTATTTATTTTAACTAGGTACAATAGCTATTAAATAGTTAATAACTATTTAATAGCTACCTAGTTAAAATAAGTACAAAATTACCTGTAAAATAAATCCTAACCTAAGTTACAAATACACCTAACACTACACTATCATTAAATTAATTAAATAAATTACAATACAAAAAAAACAAAACACTAAATTACAAAAAATAAAAAAATATTACAAGAAGTTTAAACTAATTACACCTAATCTAAGCCCCCCTAATAAAAAAACAAACAAAAACAAAATAAAAAAAATGCCCTACCCTATTCTAAATTACAAAAGTAATCAGCTCTTTTACCAGCCTTTAAAAGGGCTTTTTGCGGGGCATTGCCCCAAAGTAATCAGCTCTTTTACCTGTAAAAAAAAATACAACCCACCACCCACATACCCCTACTCAAACCCACCCAAACCCTCCTTTAAAAAAAACCTAACGCTAACCCCCTGAAGATCTCCCAATCTTGAGTCGTCTTCACCCAGCCGAGCCGAATTCTTCATCCAAGGTGCGCAGAGGAGGTCCTTCATCCGGTAGAAGTCTTCATCCAGGCGGTGTCTTCAATCTTCATCCATCCGGAGCGGAGCCATCTTTCAAGGAGCCAACATGGAGCCATCCTCTTCATCCGGAGTCTTCGTACACAATGATGGTACCTTTAAGTGACGTCATCCAAGATGGCGTTCCTTTAATTCCGATTGGCTGATAGGATTATTTCAGCCAATCGGAATTAAGGTCGGAAAAATCTGATTGGCTGATTCAATCAGCCAATCAGATTGAAGTTCAATCCAATTGGCTGATCCAATTAGCCAATCGTATTGAGCTTGCATTCTATTGGCTGATTGGAACAGCCAATAGAATGCAAGCTCAATACGATTGGCTGATTGGATCAGCCAATCGGATTGAACTTCAATCTGATTGGCTGATTGAATCAGCCAATCAGATTTTTCCGACCTTAATTCCGATTGGCTAGTTATATTGTAGCTATATTAGGGTTTATTTTCTAGGTAAGTATTTAGTTTTAAATAGGAATAATTTTTTTCATTATAGGAATATTATTTTGTTTAATTAAAATTATATTTAACTTAGGGGGGTGTTAGGGTTCGGGTTGGAGTTAGGTTTAGGGGTTAATAACTTTATTATAGTAGCGGCGACGTTGCGGGCGGGAGATTAGGGTTTAATAATTGTAGGTAGGTGGCGGCGATGTTAGGGAGGGCAGATTAGGGGTTAATAAAATGTATTATAGTGTTTGCGAGGCGGGAGTGCGGCGGTTTAGGGGTTAATACATTTATTATAGTGGCGGCGAGGTCCGGTCAGCAGATTAGGGGTTAATAAGTGTAGGGTAGGTGGCGGCGACATTGGGGGGGGCAGATTAGGGGTTAATAAATATAATGTAGGTGTCGGCGATGTTAGGGGCAGCAGATTAGGGGTTCATAGGGATAATGTAGGTGGCGGCGGTGTCCAATTGGCAGATTAGGGGTTAAAATTTTTTATTAGAGGGTTGGCAAAGTGGGGGTGGCTCGGTTTAGGGGTACATAGGTAGTTTATGGGTGTTAGTGTACTTTGTAGCACAGTAGTTAGGAGCTTTATGTTCCCTTGTTAGCCCATAAAGCTCTTAACTACTGACTTTTTTTGTCGGTAGGAGTTTTGTCGGTAGAGGGTCAACCGTTCAGTTCTTCCAAGACTCCAAATACCAGCGTTAGGCAAATCCCATAGAAAAGATAGGATACGCAATTGACGTAAGGGGATCTGCGGTAGCCTGGAGTTGCGGAAAGGAAGTGAGCGGTAGACCCTTTCCTGCCTGACTCTAAATACCAGCGGGCGGTAAAAGGCAGCGTTAGGACCCTGCTTTTGACGGCTAATGCCAAACTCTAAATCTACCCGTTAGTCACAAAAAAAGATTTTAATTAATAACACAAGAATTTTTTTTTTTCTGTTGATAAGTTTCTGATATTAGATTTGAAAGATGAAATGCAAAGCAATGATTAAAAATACAATGGTCATTTTGCAGGTTTAGTATTTACATTATAGGTGTTTTCATCCCTTTGTACAGTGTGTGACATTAATTAGTGTTGTGTGCAATTATGTGATTTGTGTTTTGGACTATTACATTAATTTGTACAGGGGCATTATGTGTATAGTGGGCATACAGATTATGTAAATTGATAATAGTGTGTAAATGCTAATTATAAATTATTTAATCTTAAAGGGACAGTCAACACCAGAATTTTTGTTGTTTTAAAAGATAGATAATCCCTTAATTACCAATTCCCGTTTTGCATTACCAACACAGTTACAATAATTCATGTTTTACCTCTGTAATTACCTTATATCTAAGCCTCTGCAGAATGCCCCCTTATTTCAGTTCTTTTGACAGACTTGCATTTTAGCCTATCAGTGCTCACTCCTCAGTAAATTCACTTGCATGAGCTCAATGTTATCTATATGAAACACATGAACTAACGCCCTCTAGTGGTAAAAGCCTGTCAAAATTCATTTAGAATAGAGGCAACCTTCAAGGTCTAAGAAATTAGCATATGAATCTCCTAGGTTTAGCTTTCAACTAAGAATACCAAGAGAACAAAGCAAAATTGGTGATAAAAATATTTATTTATTAGGTGAATCTTGTGGGGCAGTGCTTCGATAGAGAGAATAAGGATGAGAAAGACAGGGGACAGCCCTGTCGAGTTCCATTTGCGATGCGGAACATGTCTAAGACCTGTTGACTCAGACCCTGGCATTTGGGTTGGAGTACAATCAGAAAATCTTGTGAAGAAAAGTACCAAAGTTCATCCTGACCATGACCTCTTGGATACAGAGCCAATCCACTCTATCGAAGGATTTTTCTGCGTCTTTGGAAAATAGGGAGATGGGAATGGAGTGGTGCTTGCGTAGTCAATGATGTGGAGTATTCTAAGGGTTTTTGTCTTTGGCTTCTTGTCCCAGAACAAAACCAACTTGGGCTGTGGATATGAGCTGTGGTAGTTGTTTGTTGAGTCTGGTGTTTACAACCTTGGGTAGGATTTTAGGTCTTTAAAGAGGGTAAGTAAATGTGGGACAAGAAGAGTTTTGAATGTCTCATAATATTTAGTGGTGAACCCACCTGTTCCTGGACACTTGCCAGAGGGTAGGTCTTTTATGGCTTAGTCAATTTCTGTGGCAGTGATAGGGGAGTCTAATGCAGCCGAGTCTTCATCACTGAGTCTGCTGAGAGGAAGCTCCTGTAGATAGTCCGCAAAGAGCAACTTCTTATACACTCTCTGTATTGTTTTAGTGGTAGAGGGGGCAGGGGAGTCAAGGTTGTACAAAGAGTTGTAGTATTGTCGAAATGCGTTGGCTTTGCCCTTGCTGTCCAGTATTTCTGCAGAGGTTGAGGTCTTAAGGGAGTGAACGCATGATTTGTATTTTTTACACTGTAAACACCTGGCTAAGAGTTTTCCCTGTTTATTGTTTTGGTTGTAATAGTGCTGATGGAGGTATAGTGCTTGCTTTTGAGAGTCTGCAATTAAGAGGTCTCTGAGTTCCTTTCTAGCAGTTACTAGGGAGGCTAGAAGAGTTGATTTATGTGGTTCTAATTTAAGTTTGTTTTCTAGCTGTAGTATTGTTGAGTGTAGATTTTTATATGTTTCTCGTTTTTGTATAAAAATTTTTTTGCTTTAAGATGATCAGATCTCCCTGGATGACACATTTGTGGGCTTCCCAGTTATTTGTACTTCAGGTGTCTGCATGTGAATTAAAGGTTAAAAATTCAGCAATCACTTTGCTAACTGTTGCTGTTATTTGTGGGTCTCGTAGTAAATGGTCATCAAGTCTCCAACTGTATTCAGTCAAGGGGGATTCTGGCCAAAGAAGAGTGCATACAACAGGGGTCTGTCCAGCTGATTGCTCCTATGCTACATTTGGTTATAGCGGTGAGCCCAACAGAGTCTGTGTACCAATATTTTTTGTAAGTGTTAAGAGTAAAAAGTGTAGTCTCTTTCTGAGGGGTTAAGCGTGCACCAAACGTAATGAAGGATGAGATCTATTAGGGAAGACCTGACCATCTTAAGAGTGTGTTTAGGAACACTAGGGATGGAGTTAGATGTGTCCAGTTGGGGGTTGAGGGAGATAGTAAAGTCCGCAACAAGCAGAATGGACCCTTGGCATGGTCAAGGAGAAGTTGTGAGAGTTTTTTAAAGAACTGGTTAGGGGGATAAATGTTAGGAGGGTCTTCGAAAAAGCAGCCCCACAACCAGTATCTTCCCACCAGGTGTTTTCCCCCTGTTTCTCATTCCTTGCCTCATATATTCCCATATCCCTCTCTGTTGACATTGAGGGTATCTCCTTTCTTGTATATTTATATTCCTCATTTCTCCTCCTCTTTTGCCCGCCCCCCCGCCCCGCTTCCTACTTCTATAGGGTGGGATCCACATTTTATGATTATCTAGTTGTTTCTGAATCAGAAACATCAGTCCCTGAATCGTAAGAGCTTTTGTCAAATTTATAAACATATACCCTTTTCTTATTATAATCTTCTTGATTACGATGTAGTTTCCTACATTTTCAAACTTTAATTTCTGCTTGTAATCTAGATATGTGTTTTTGTTCATTTACTTTTACAAAATTAGGATCTTTGTCAAATTTATTTACAATCTGCAGTGTTTTCTCCACATCCTCTTTAATTTTATCTAGCCTTTTATTGTTTCTCTTTATGAGCATATCAATCATATCAAGAGCACATGTAGAAAATTTCCCATTACATTCTTCTAAAAATTTATCTTCCCCTTCCTCTTCTCTAGCATTAAATCCAGGGTCTAAGAAGAGTCTCAGACCTCTGGGTACAATTTTGTTCTCAACATAATTAATTAAGCTAGAGTTTCAGCTCTTAATTTAACCTGTTTGGCAATGCAATTTTTGTATTTTTTAAAAGCATTAAATACATTAGTTTCAGATTCACTGACATCTAAATTCGTGTTTGTCAGTGATTCTTTCAACTCAGCCTCCCATAGCTCGTCTGAGAGGGTAAATGCCATATTTAGATGCTTGTGAAAAATATCAGCTTCTTCAACCCACAGAGTAATATAACCTCAATCCCTAGGAACGGAGATATTGGGAATATTCCCTGTTCTCCAAAATACAAATGTAGAAAATTAAGGGAGAGATTAAATACGTCTTGAACAAAACTTCAAAGTAAAGTCAAGTACTCAATAAATGTATGTGCATTGCTGGATATTAGCCAGCAAAAAAAGATACTTTCAAAAAGGTAAATAGAAAAGAAATTCAGACTTCTAAATGCATGTCTGAAAAATGAGAGGGGATACAGCACTCTTTTTCTGGGGTAATTGGTTAGCTAGACTATTTACTCAAAAAACCACAAACTTAGACGGGTTCAGCAAAAACAAATAAGTTTATTTCCAGCGAACAGGCTAACACCTGTAAAGTATGATATATCAAATCTCTATACCAAAGACTGCCCGGTACTCCAGATAGCCGCTCACCACCTCAAAGTCGACATCTGCACAGCCGATCAAAGGTCTATAGCAACGTGTGGGGAGCGGAAGTCCTGTGGATGGTCAGATCAGCTGTATCCTCTGGTTGTGGAGGTCAATTGGGTCTCGCTCCCTTTTGTTAGGCACTTGACAGATGTGCTTAATAGATGGTAGGGGAGGCTGTTTCCCCGCTATTTCAATTGATGTTGTAGGCCCCGGACCATTACACTGCTGATACAACTCCGTAATCAGAAATTATCAGGATTCTGTTTTTTTTATGGTCTATAAAGTGTTATTACCTCTAATCCCTGTTTTTTTTAGCAAATTAGATTGCCTTAAATTCAGTTTTATGCCACTTTTTAAGAAATATTAGCAGAGGAGCTCCAGGCACCCACGTCTGCTCCCTTTGCTTGCAAACTCCACCCCTCTATCCATTATTATTTAAGGGACGTTAATAGCTGGTTACAACTACAGTAGGATGGTTTCTACTCACTATGTTATAGTTTTCCTCCTGTACATGCAGTGATCATTAACGCCTTTCTCTTATTTTAACTTATAACAAAGTCCAGTTGATAAATCTCTGCATTTTATACTGGGCTCCGCCATCTTGTAGCTTGCGTATTGTTGCATCCTGTGTTAGGAGCAGTGCACTTTTACAGATCTGTAATGTTACCGGCTTTTTAACAGCTGTACATTGCATTTCAGTTAAGCTCACTTAAAAGAGACCGTAAGTGTTACATTTTTGCAGTTTTTGCACAGTTTGAAAGTTACATAACAAATATAAACTTCAAGATGGTGGCGCCCAGTGTGAAGATGCAGAATTTCACTAACTGATAATTGTAAGGGATTAAAATAGAACAACTTTGAAAACAATTTTAGGTACAGGAGGAAAAACAATAATATGTTGAGTAGTAACCTGCTACTGTAATTGTAATGTAACTTTACTTCAGCAACAAAACCAAGCACTGAAGAGCCTGCACAAAGCTACAAATGCTTTACTCAGAGTTTACATTCTGACAACTATAGTCTATAGACCCTCAGTAAATTGTCCCTCCCTACTTATAGCATTACAGGAAGTGTCCCAGTGTCACTCTGGTTCCACAACTTACCAGCAACAGAAGTTTATAAACTTTAGGGATGAATCAGCATGAATTATTTTAAGTGTCAGCATCTTAGCAAACAGCGGTTTGTATCAACAATTCACCATTTAATATATTAATGACAACTCACACAAGTTTTATGTTATGACCATAAATAATAAATTACAGAGGGAGCTAACAGCTTAGCTGTCAGAGGGCTAGACAGACAAGGGGCTAAATATATGCTTTTACCCATTTTTTAATGTGTACACCATATACTTGTAGGACAGCCATCTTTATAGGTTCAGTAAGTGGTCAGTGTTATGTCAGTAGAGAAGTTAAATATGTACAGTAGAACTATTTCCCTCTCCCATTCCCCAATAAGGGCCCTGCAGATTAAGTGGTTACTTTGTTCATACACGCATCTAGCACCCACTAGACATGTGCACGGCTAAAAAATTCGGTTCGTTTTCGGTTCGGATCGATTCGGACTTTTCGAATTTCGTTTCGGATCGAATCGGATTCGGCAAAATTTGAATAAATTCGTTTCGGATTTATTCAGATCCGAATAAATTCGTTTCGGATTTATTCGGATTCGGCTGAATTCGGTTCTATTCGGTTCCGAAATTCGGTATGTTTTAGTACACTAAGTCACTAACACCCATAAACTACCTATGAACCACTAAACCGAGGCCCCCCCACATCGCAAACCCTATAATAACATTATTTAACCCCTAATCTGCCGATCGGATATCGCCGCAACCTACATTATAGCTATTAACCCCTAATCTGCTGTCCCTAACACCGCCGACCCCATTATAGTTATTAACCCCTAATCTGCCCCCCCCAACGTCGCCGCAATCTAACTACAAGTATTAACCCCTAATCTGCTGACCCGATATTGCCGCCGCCTACATTATAGCTATTAACCCCTAATCTGCTGTCCCTAACACCGCTGACCCCTACATTATAGTTATTAACCCCTAATCTGCCCCCCCCAACGTCGCCGAAATCTAACTACAAGTATTAACCCCTAATCTGCCGACCCGATATCGCCGCTGCCTACATTATAGCTATTAACCCCTAATCTGCTGTCCCTAACACCGCCGACCCCTACATTATAGTTATTAACCCCTAATCTCCCCCCCCAACGTCGCCGCAATCTAACTACAAGTATTAACCCCTAATCTGCCGACCCGATATCGCCGCTGCCTACATTATAGCTATTAACCCCTAATCTGGTGTCCCTAACACCGCCGACCCCTACATTATAGTTATTAACCCCTAATCTGCCTCCCCCCAACGTCGCCACAATCTAACTACAAGTATTAACCCCTAATCTGCCGACCGCAAATCGCCGCCACTATAATAAATGTATTAACCCCTAAACCGCCGCACTCCCGCCTCGCAAACACTATAATACATTTTATTAACCCCTAATCTGCCCTCCCTAACATCGCCGCCACCTACCTACAATTATTAACCCCTAATCTCCCGCCCCCAACGTCGCCGCTACTATAATAAGGTTATTAACCCCTAAACCTAAGTCTAACCCTAACACTAACACCCCCTAACTTAAATATAATTTAAATAAAACAAAATAAGTTTACTATAGTTAAATAAATGAATCCTATTTAAAACTTATTTTATTTTTATTTTACAGGCAACTTTGTATTTATTTTAACTAGGTACAATAGCTATTAAATAGTTAATAACTATTTAATAACTACCTAGCTAAAATAAATACAAATTTACCTGTAAAATAAATCCTAACCTAAGTTACAATTACACCTAACACTACACTATCATTAAATTAACTAAATAAATGAATCATATTTAAAACAAAATACTTACCTGTAAAATAAACCCTAATATAGCTGCAATATAACTAATAGTTACATTGTAGCTATTTTAGCATTTATATTTATTTTACAGGCAACTTTGTATTTATTTTAACTAGGTACAAAAGCTATTAAATAGTTATTGACTAATTAATAGCTACCTAGTTAAAATAATTACAAAATTACCTGTAAAATAAATCCTAACCTAAGTTACAATTAAACCTAACACTACACTATCATTAAATAAATTAACTACAAGTACCTACAATTATCTACAATTAAATAAACTAAAGTACAAAAACCCCCCACTAAATTACAAAAAATAAAAAAATATTACAAGGATTTTAAACTAATTACACCTAATCTAAG
This sequence comes from Bombina bombina, assembly GCF_027579735.1. Lineage (NCBI taxonomy): Eukaryota > Metazoa > Chordata > Amphibia > Anura > Bombinatoridae > Bombina > Bombina bombina. Next base: position 1,262,891,302 of record NC_069499.1, on the reverse strand, counting down.
CCCCCTAATAAAATAACAAAGCCCCCCAAAATAAAAAAAATGCCCTAACCTATACTAAATTACAAAAGTTAACAGCTCTATTACCTTACCAGCCCTGAACAGGGCCCTTTGCGGGGCATGCCCCAAAGAAAACAGCTCTTTTGCCTGTAAAAAAAAACCACAATCCCCCCCCCCACATTACAACCCACCACCCACATACCCCTACTCTAACCCAAACCCCCCTTAAATAAACCTAACACTACCCCCCAGCCAATCAGATTCAAGTTCAATCCGATTGGCTGATGGAATCAGCCAATCAGATTGACCTTGCATTCTATTGGCTGTTCCGATTAGCCAATAGAATGTGAGGTCAATCTGATTGGCTGATTGGATCAGCCAATCGGATTGAACTTGAATCTGATTGGCTGATTGAATCAGCCAATCAGATTTTTCCTACCTTAATTCCGATTGGCTGATAGAATCCTATCAGCCAATTGGAATTCAAGGGACGCCATCTTGGATGACGTCACTTAAAGGTACAGTCACTTAGTCGTCGGATCAAGAAAGAAGAGGATGCTCTGCGTGGGATGTCTTCAGGATGCTGCCGCTCCGCTCCAGATGGATGAACAGAGAAGATGCCGCCTGGATCAAGACTTCTGATGGATGGAAGACCTCTTCTTGCCCCGCTTGGATGAAGACTTCTGCCGGTCTGGATGTCCTCTTCTGCCCGATCGGATGAAGACTTCGGCCCGCTGGGTGAAGACACGGTAGAGAGATCTTCAGGGGGGTAGTGTTAGGTTTATTTAAGGGGGGTTTGGGTTAGAGTAGGGGTAGGTGGGTGGTGGGTTGTAATGTGGGGGGGGGGGGTATTGTGTTTTTTTTTTACAGGCAAAAGAGCTGTTTTCTTTGGGGCATGCCCCCGCAAAAGGCCCTTTTAAGGGCTGGTAAGGTAATAGAGCTGATTACTTTTGTAATTTAGTATAGGGTAGGGCATTTTTTTATTTTGGGGGGGCTTTGTTATTTTATTAGGGGGCTTAGATTAGGTGTAATTAGTTTAAAATTCTTGGAATTTTTTTTATTTTTTGTAATTTAGTGTTTGTTTTTTTGTACTTTAGTTTAGTTTATTTCATTGTATTTAATTGTAGGTACTTGTAGTTAATTTATTTAATGATAGTGTAGTGTTAGGTTTAATAGTAACTTAGGTTAGGATTTATTTTACAGGTAATTTTGTAATTATTTTAACTAGGTAGCTATTAAACAGTAAATATCTATTTAATAGCTATTGTACCTAGTTAAAATAAATACAAAGTTGCCTGTAAAATAAATATAAATGCTAAAATAGCTACAATGTAACTATTAGTTATATTGTAGCTATATTAGGGTTTATTTTACAGGTAAGTATTTAGTTTTATATAGGATTAATTTATTTAGTTAATTTAATGACAGTGTAGTGTTAGGTGTAATTGTAACTTAGGTTAGGGTTTATTTTACAGGTAAATTTGTATTTATTTTAGCTAGGTAGTTATTAAATAGTTATTAACTATTTAATAGCTATTGTACCTAGTTAAAATAAATACAAAGTTGCCTGTAAAATAAATATAAATCCTAAAATAGCTACAATGTAACTATTAGTTATATTGTAGCTATATTAATAGCTAGTAGGGAGCTTAGATTAGGTGTAATTAGTTTAAAATTATTGTAATATTTTATTATTTTTGCTAATTTAGTGTTTGTTTGTTTTTTTGTACTTTTCTGATGGATGGAAGACCTCTTCTTGCCCCGCTTGGATGAAGACTTCTGCCGGTCTGGATGTCCTCTTCTGCCCCATCGGATGAAGACTTCGGCCCGGCTGGGTGAACACGACTCAAGGTAGGGAGATCTTCAGGGGGGTAGTGTTAGGTTTATTTAAGGGGGGTTTGGGTTAGAGTAGGGGTATGTGGGTGGTGGGTTGTAATGTGGGGGGGATTGTGTTTTTTTTTTACAGGCAAAAGAGCTGTTTTCTTTGGGGCATGCCCCGCAAAGGGCCCTGTTCAGGGCTGGTAAGGTAATAGAGCTGTTAACTTTTGTAATTTAGTATAGGGTAGGGCATTTTTTTATTTTGGGGGGCTTTGTTATTTTTTTAGGGGGCTTAGATTAGGTGTAATTAGTTTAAAATTCTTGTAATATTTTTTTATTTTTTGTAATTTAGTGGGGGGGTTTTTGTACTTTAGTTTAGTTTTTTTAATTGTATTTAATTGTAGGTACTTGTAGTTAATTTATTTAATGATAGTGTAGTGTTAGGTTTAATTGTAACTTAGGTTAGGATTTATTTTACAGGTAATTTTGTAATTATTTTAACTAGGTAGCTATTAAATAGTCAATATCTATTTAATAGCTATTGAACCTAGTTAAAATAAATACAAAGTTGCCTGTACAATAAATATAAATGCTAAAATAGCTACAATGTAACTATTAGTTATATTGCAGCTATATTAGGGTTTATTTTACAGGTAAGTCTTTAGTTTTATATAGGATTAATTTATTTAGTTAATTTAATGATAGTGTAGTGTTAGGTGTAATTGTAACTTAGGTTATGATTTATTTTACAGGTAAATTTGTATTTATTTTAGCTAGGTAGTTATTAAATAGTTATTAACTATTTAATAACTATTGTACCTAGTTAAAATAAATACAAAGTTGCCTGTAAAATACATATAAATCCTAAAATAGCTACAATGTAACTATTAGTTATATTGAAGCTATATTAATAGCTAGTAGGGGGCTTAGATTAGGTGTAATTAGTTTAAAAGTATTGTAATATTTTATTATTTTTGGTAATTTAGTGTTTGTTTGTATTTTGGTACTTGTATGATGGATGGAAGACCTCTTCTTGCCCCGCTTGGATGAAGACTTCTGCCGGTCTGGATGTCCTCTTCTGCCCCATCGGATGTAGACTTCGGCCCGGCTGGGTGAACACGACTCAAGGTAGGGAGATCTTCAGGGGGGTAGTGTTAGGTTTATTTAAGGGGGGTTTGGGTTAGAGTAGGGGTATGTGGGTGGTGGGTTGTAATGTGGGGGGGGGATTGTGTTTTTTTTTTACAGGCAAAAGAGCTGTTTTCTTTGGGGCATGCCCCGCAAAGGGCCCTGTTCAGGGCTGGTAAGGTAATAGAGCTGTTAACTTTTGTAATTTAGTATAGGGTAGGGCATTTTTTTTATTTTGGGGGGCTTTGTTATTTTATTAGGGGGCTTAGATTAGGTGTAATTAGTTTAAAATTCTTGTAATTTTTTTATTTTTTGTAATTTAGTGGTTTTTTATTTTTTGTAATTTAGTGGGGGTTTTTTGTACTTTAGTTTATTTAATTGTAGATAATTGTAGGTACTTGTAGTTAATTTATTTAATGATAGTGTAGTGTTAGGTTTAATTGTAACTTAGGTTAGGATTTATTTTACAGGTAATTTTGTAATTATTTTAACTAGGTAGCTATTAATTAGTCAATAACTATTTAATAGCTATTGTACCTAGTTAAAATAAATACAAAGTTGCCTGTAAAATAAATATAAATGCTAAAATAGCTACAATGTAACTATTAGTTATATTGCAGCTATATTAGGGTTTATTTTACAGGTAAGTATTTAGTTTTAATTATGATTCATTTATTTAATTAATTAAATGATAGTGTAGTGTTAGGTGTAATTGTAACTTAGGTTAGGATTTATTTTACAGGTAAATTTGTATTTATTTTAGCTAGGTAGTTATTAAATAGTTATTAACTATTTAATAACTATTGTACCTAGTTAAAATAAATACAAAGTTGCCTGTAAAATAAAAATAAATCCTAAAATAGCTACAATGTAACTATTAGTTATATTGCAGCTATCTTAGGGTTTATTTTACAGGTAAGTATTTAGTTTTAAATAGGATTCATTTATTTAACTATAGTAAATTTATTTCGTTTTATTTAAATTATATTTAAGTTAGGGGGTGTTAGTGTTAGACTTAGGTTTAGGGGTTAATAACCTTATTATAGTAGCGGCGACGTTGGGGGCGGGAGATTAGGGGTTAATAATTGTAGGTAGGTGGCGGCGATGTTAGGGAGGGCAGATTAGGGGTTAATAAAATGTATTATAGTGTTTGCGAGGCGGGAGTGCGGCGGTTTAGGGGTTAATACATTTATTATAGTTGCGGCGATTTGCGGTCGGCAGATTAGGGGTTAATACTTGTAGTTAGATTGCGGCGACGTTGGGGGGGGGCAGATTAGGGGTTAATAACTATAATGTAGGGGTCGGCGGTGTTAGGGACACCAGATTAGGGGTTAATAGCTATAATGTAGGCGGCGGCGATATCGGGTCGGCAGATTAGGGGTTAATACTTGTAGTTAGATTGCGGCGACGTTGGGGGGGCAGATTAGGGGTTAATAACTATAATGTAGGGGTCGGCGGTGTTAGGGACACCAGATTAGGGGTTAATAGCTATAATGTAGGTGGCGGCGATATCGGGTCGGCAGATTAGGGGTTAATACTTGTAGTTAGATTGCGGCGACGTTGGGGGGGGCAGATTAGGGGTTAATAACTATAATGTAGGGGTCGGCGGTGTTAGGGACACCAGATTAGGGGTTAATAGCTATAATGTAGGCGGCGGCGATATCGGGTCGGCAGATTAGGGGTTAATACTTGTAGTTAGATTGCGGCGACGTTGGGGGGGGCAGATTAGGGGTTAATAACTATAATGTAGGGGTCGGCGGTGTTAGGGACAGCAGATTAGGGGTTAATAGCTATAATGTAGGTGGCGGCGATATTCAGTCGGCAAATTAGGGGTTAATAAAATAATGCAGGTGTCAGCGATAGTGGGGGCGGCAGATTAGGGGTTAATAAGTGTAAGATTAGGGGTGTTTAGAGACTCGGGGTACATGTTAGGGTGTTAGGTGCAGACTTAGTGTTTCCCCATAGGAAACAATGGGGCTGCGGTGTTAGTTTTTTTTCAGCCGAAACTCCCATTGTTTCCTATGGGGAAATGCCGGATTTTACCGAGCTAATTCGGATTTATTCAGAGATACGGCAGCTATTTCGGATTCATTCGGTAGATTCTGAAGTATTTTAATTCGGAAATCCGAATCGATCCGAATCTCCGAATTTACTGAATTTCCGAATTAATCCGAAACGAACCGCACATGTCTAGCACCCACCTCCTTTCTAGCTCAGTAGTTCTGTTCCATGCAGTGAGTCTTCTGTTCTGGTGCTGTCATCCTCCCTCCCTCCCCCAAAGATACCATTACTAAGCTCTTGGACAATACTGGTGCAAAAGAGGCCAGGGTTGCACAGTCTCTCTCTTGAAAGGAAGACAGTGAGAGGACAAAACAATAGGCTGCCCACTTTGCACATGGGCCTGGATGTGACCCTGGTTCCAATTCAACTAGTGTGCTTGGATTATTTCAAGAGAAGTATAGTATATGTTTATATTGCAAGTTGCATGGTTGTGCCAGTGAAGTAAAATACCTCAAGGAAATGAAATGCGTTAAAGCTAATGGATTTAAAACAACATTAAAAGGGAGATGAGACTGATTACATCTGAAACATGTTCTATGTAAAGTTGCTGATAGGGAGGTATACATTCATGGATTGCTAGAGCAAATAAACTTATGGTGCCAAATTGAGAATATGCACCCCTGCACACTATTAAGTTTTTTGGAAATCATGTAAACATAGAATTTGATGGTAGATAAGAACCAAAAAGGCCCATCAAGTCTACCCCTATTAGTTTTTTCTTAGGATAGCCTTATGCATGTCCCAGGCATTTTTGAATTCCTTTAATGTCTGTGTTTACCACCTCAAAAAAGTTTATTCCATGAATCCACCACCCTTTCTGTAAAAATATGCTTCCTCAAATTTCTCCTGAATCTGCTACCCTCCAACATTAGATTGTGACCCCTTGTTTGGCTTTTTTTTTTTTTTTGTGGAAAATACTTTCAGCTTCTACTTTATTAAGTCCCTTCATATATTTAAAGGTTTCTATCATATACATTGTGTTGACGATAGCTCAATGTCCCAAGTGCCCTTCTTGTATTGCTGATTGTCTATCTGCCTAGGACATATGGGAGAATGACCTACTCTTGCATAGAGTGGTAAAGATCTGTTAGTGAATGTATAATACTTGTTTGAAAGAACTTATAACAGATGGAGGAATAACTATCTTGCTCAAGGAGTTGAATAATGTGTGACTTGTTTTGGTGGATATGATATATAAGCACAAAACTGGTCTGCATTTTAAGTAACGTAGATATATAGACTGTGCAGTAATATGTGGTTTGGATTTGCCTAATGCCATTCACATAATTATCTAAAACTCATTTTGTGTACCAAACTGATGGGATAAAGAAATAAAATGGGAGTTATTTTTGATAGCCATCATTTTACAATGGTTTATTTTGCACAAACTCATTATAACATCAGTTACAAAGAGGGGTGCAAGAAAAAGACTTATTGCCCTTTAAGTAAAGTTTCTTCAAAATGATAAATGATCATTGATACATAATTATCAGAACTTGAGAGACTATTGACATTTCTGCATATGAATTGAAGATACTTTGCATATAAAGGGACATAAAACCCAAAATGTTTTTCATGATTCAGATAGAGCAAGCAATTTCAAACAACTTTCCAATAAACGTTTATGATCTAATTTGCTTTTTACCCTTGGTATCCTTTGTTGAAAAGCATGCCTAGGTAGACTCAGCTAGCTCCCAGTAGTGCATTGCCGCTACTTCAATAAAGGATACCAACAGAGCAAAGCAAAATTGATAACAGAAGTGAATTGGAAAATTGTTCAAACATGAATGAACCAAAAATGAATCATGAAAGAAACAAAAATGGGCTTCATTTAAAGTATTTTGATATTTAGGGTATTTAAAGTGTTTTTACATTTACATAGCTAATTCATTTAGATGTTATCACAGATTTGAGCTACTACATTAATAACGTGCACTTCAGAGCTTTAACTATAACAATATTATCTCATTTATGTCAATTTTGAGAGGAGCTGGAACATAACTTGCCATTGACTTACATTAATTATATAATTAAGTTCATTTTACACCATTGTTTACTTTTTTTTTTTCATAATTTCTGTCTCAAGGTCCGTTTTTCCATCCGGATCTCAGATCTCTGAGTTTGAAGGCATGGAGATTGAATGTTTAGTTCATAGACAGAGCGGGTTTACGGATTCTTTTTTTGAGACCCTTATACAGGCTTGTAAGCCTGCGACCAGGAAAGTCTGGGAGGCCTTTATATCTTGGTGCATGGGTCATGTTTGGATAAGGGTTTATCTGCCAGTTCTTTGAAAAGTCAGATTTCTGCCCTTTCAGTTCTGTTCCAAAGGAAGATTGCTAAACTTCCTGACATTCATGGTTTTGTTCAGGCCTTGGCTAGAATTAAACCTGTTTTAAAACAATTTCTCCTCCATGGAATTATAATTTGGTTTTAAGGATTTTGCAGGCTTTTCCTTTTGAGCCTAAGCATAAGGTGGATATTAAACTTTCCTGGAAGATTTAATTTCTTTTAGCTATTTCATCTGCTAGAAGGGTTTCTGAGTTATGTGCTCTTTCATTTGATCCTCATCTTATTTTTCATCAAGATAAGGCAGTGTTTCCTTATGTTCCTTAGTAATACTTCTCAGATTATTGCTCAATTAATCCATATTAGATATTTATAGCTCTATCAGCTCTATCTCGGGATACAAAATCAATCTAACAAAGTCAGAATTACTTTGGATCTCGAAAACTCCTTCTAGTCTAGTAAGTCATCCTTTTAAGGAAGGGGGGTCTTTAAATATGTAGGCATAATGCTTAGTATAAATCCTTTAAAATGGGATGCACTTTCCCCAACTTCTTTGAATATTGTAAAAGGAAATTGGAGAGCTGTATGAATCTACCTCTTTCTTTTTCAGCACGGGTCACAATAATTAAAGTAGTGTTATTTCCCAAATTACTATATCTACTTCAAATTTAACTTTTGTTATCTAGGAAAGAAATATGATTGTTTAATCATTTATGTTCCTATTTTATATGGCAACGGAAAAGACCATGTTTATGTCAAAATTATCTTTATTTAAGAAGGATGCTGGGATGGCTTTACTGAATATCTGTTACTATAACTGGGCCACACTGTTTAAATATGTGGTAGATTGGATCACCAAAAAGGAATATGTTACTTTCTGGGATATAGAAGCGGACTTGGTTTTTCTATTTTCCTTAAATGCGATTTTACACTGCCCTGTAGCCAAATTACTGTCTAACATCATAAATATGGTGTCATTTGCTAATATTATTCGAGACTGGCATAAAATGTGTACAGAAGTGGGTTCCACACCATTTATCTCTGCCTACTTACCTCTTTCTGGCAACCCAGAGTTTCCAGCTGGGCTACGCTTGGTGAATTTCCAAGAGTGGAATAATCGTGGTCTTTTCTATATTATCTAAGTGCTCGAACCCCTTACTTTTTATAATCAAACCATTTTATCAGATAGTAGCAGAATACGGAATTTCAAGATCAGATTTTTTTGTGTATCTCCAATTACGACATTATGTACAAACGATTAGAACAAAATATGGAATGGATTGGTCTCCTGGAAACTTAGAGGAAACTATTAAAGTTTATAAGAAAGGGAACTTCTCCATCTCTAAGTTCTATGCTGCCTTAGTATGCTACATAGGACAACAGCAAATGAACGTTCTGATACAAAAATGGAATACGTTTTTTGCAGAGGTAACTTTGGATGATGTTCAATTAATCTTCTTATTGACCAAAAAAAACAAAGACCTCTAATGCATGTAAAGAATCACAAGTTAAACTAATTAATATGACATAACATTCCACTAAAAATAGCAAGGTGGTATTCAACTGGGAAAGCCTGCTCCAGATGTAGCCTTGACCAGGCGGATCTTTTGCATTGTTTTTGACGGTGTCTGAAGATACGTCAGTTCTGGCTAAAACTTAATTTTTAGCTCAATAAATTCATAGATCCTCACCTCATGTTAAAACCCCAACATATTTTTTTTTCTTGTTAAAGCAGGTAAAAAGGGTCAGAATATTCCTTTAATTAATACTGTAATTATAATAGCTTGTGTCCTGATTTTAGAAGAATGGAAGGCCAGAGTTGCCCCTAATATTACAGAGTTTGTTGAATAGACACACAAATGACAATAGAACAATACAATTTGTCAAGTTCTAATGAGAAGCAGATAGAATTATTTTTTGCTAAATGGTTCAGGGTTATCCAATTAATGTCAATGGGAGCGCAAAGACAACTGATTTATCCTTTTTGCCAATCTGTTTATTTCCAATGAAACATCCTGAATGGTGAATTTCCAGTATAATGGTCCAATTAGCTAGATGTTACAGGCCACATGTTTGTTTTTTTCTTTCCCCCCTTCTACTCGGTAATAACTGGGTAAACCTTTTCATCAGTCCTTATTCATGTATAAGGTCAACTGTATGATTAGAAACACATAGTTGGACACTATAATGCTAAGGGTTTGATATAAAATGTATGTTCGGATTACATCAGGTCAGTTACTTAATACAAAATATGTTTTTGAATTATAAGGTTAATGGCCTGATATGAAATATGTGCTTGGAGTATTTACGTATGTTTATTATGTAACAGCTTGCATGAATGGCTGGTTAAAATGAAATTTGTTTAGATTACATTATTGCTTTTGATTATTGTTTTTTTTTGTTAGTTATATTTTGACTGCTGTAATGAAACATTGCAAGAAAATGTAAAAAAAAAAAAAGATAAGGCAGTTTTGATTACTAAATTTGACTTTTTGCCTAAGGTTGTGTCTGCTGACAATATAAATTGGGGAATTATTGTCCCTCCTTTGTGTCCTAATCCTAAGAATTCTTCATTCTCTGGATGTTGTTAGGGCTTTGAAGTATTATGATGATGCTACAAAGGAATTCAGATAAACTTCTAGTTTGTGCATTTTGTTGGTTCCAACAAAGAGCATGAGGTTTCTGCTGTTTCTTTGGATTCTTGGTTAACAATATTGATCCATAAAGCTTACTTAGAGGCAGATCTGCATCCTCCAATTTGGCCTAATGCTCATTCTACCAGATCTGTTGCTACTTCTTGGACTTTAAAGAATGAAGCTTTGGTTGACCAGATTTGCAAGGCAGCTACTTGGTCTTCTTTGCATACTTTTTTTAAAATCTACCATTTTGATGCTTTTGTTTCTTCTGAATCAGCCTTTGGTAGGAAAGTTAGTTCTTCAGGCAGTTTCTTTGCCTGTTGGTTGATTTTTATAGTGCATTCAAAAAAATGTGTTTTGCCTTTTTTAGGCTCTATTGGGGTTGTGGATTTAGTTTCTCAGCTAAAAAAAAAGATGTCTCTTAAATCCCTCCTATGTTATCACTTGTGTACTCCACTGCATGGGTTTTAGTTCCCAAAAGTAATGGATTGTGGACTCTCACCACCTGTATGGAAAAAAACATAATTCACGAAACCCTATCCTGTGTTTTTTTCTGGTGTTAGTATATTCTTTTGTACACATCTTTTTTGCCCTGGTCCTATCTTGTTTGCTCTTGTCATACCTATTGGTGCTTGGCTATACTTTTGACTAAGGGGCTGGTGAGGTGGGAGGGGTTTTATAGAGCTCTTGGGGTTTGGAAATCTTTGCCTCCTCCTAGCAGTAATTCCCAAGAGTAATAGATTGTGAACTCTCATTTTGTTTTGTATCATCTGTTACAAACAACTTCCTTCTCAAAGGCCACAAGCCTCATCCACTGCTCTTTTGCTGTGGGATGTGACTAATTACTGTAATCAGAGGTCATGTGATAATGTACTACTTTACAGAAAGTATAGCAGAAGGCTCCAATAAAAGTAATTCTAAAAGTGAATAGGGAATGTATAGATTTAAGAGGGATAGAAGATGGTGAACAAGATGTCTGATACCAAATTATTATGGTGTTACTGCTTAAACAGAACTATATGTTTAACCCCTTTGTTGAAATAGTCATGTTTAAGCAATAGTGGGATAATAAAATGCTCTATCATGTTAAAGTGTTTTATTACTGCTCATTTATGTTTCATTGAGAATTCATTGTAAAGATTAGAGGTAGGTAAAGGTTTTCAATACTAAAGTATTGTATCCCTTTGTGTTTTATGGGGGGTGTGGGCTCTCATCAGACACTGAAGGGGGTGCTTAATTGGGGCAGATGATCACCATTACTATAGTGACAGCTTGAAAAGTAGAGGGTGTTGTGACCCATTATTTAGAAGAGGGAAAATCCCTCTTTCACCTTAGGTGCCACATATCCCTCTAATTTAATTAGGGTTATATAAAGGTATGTGTAGTAGCCCCTTCTGCCACTACTAGAACTTACCTGCTTCTTACTGGAGTAGATGATGTCTCTTTTAATGGTGATCAACTGAATTATATGCTTCCAATCAACAGTATGGGAGACAGCACCTGTATATTATTGTCCTGTGGCAAGGAGTAGGACCAGCCAAGTCCCAATACAGTATTCAAATGAATGGATTTCCAGCCTCCAGGGTATAATTTAAAAGACCTTTATTTCTTTTTCACAGGGTCCATAAAGCAAAGGTCTTTTAAATGATACCCTGGAGGCTGGAAATCCATTCATTTGACAACTGAATTATATGACCCTTATTTGAAAGGCAGGAGTCTGCCCTATCAAATGAGGGGTTATTTGTCCCCCTAGCATAAAGAGTGGGAAGCTATGGGGTCCATTTGAGACTCATTTTGGGAAAAACATCACTTTAAATGCTAGTATAGGTTATGCCTTTAAACCCCTCCCCATATCTACTACTAAAGGGACTGCAGGGAATTCCTTGTCAGATCATCATGCATGCACGTGGTGACAGGTAGTATACTCACTACAAAAGGGATGGGAAAGGAAACTGCAGTCTCCTATTCAGATCCCAATGCTACTTGATTAAAGTGTAATGCAGGGCACCAGGTGGGGTAGACAGCAGGGGAGGTATGTGTGCACCCTTAAAAATGTTAAAATATAATTTCTATTTAGGTTTAGAAGACCGAGTTTAAAAAATAGCTGTGTCAGGTTGCTCATTGTGTTCTACTATTCTCAGGCTTACTGTACTTTTCATACTATGAGCAATCGCATAGAGCTAAAAAAAGATAGATAAAGCAACTCATAAAGTGAATAATTTTACTTATCTGAAATATGTAATTCAACTAGACTTTAGTTATTGTACAGTCTGATTAAGTCCATTAAATATAGCCCAAGGCATTTCATTAAAGGGACATGAAATCCAATGTCTTTTTCATGATTCAGAGAGAGCATGCAATTTTAAACAACTTTCCAATTTATTTCTATTACATGTAGAAAACCCTTTGGATTTCTGAATATTTTGGATTTTGGAATATTTCACCTGTAAAATGAGACAGTTTGGAGAGGGGATAGAACCACGTGTAAACAACAATATCTTATGTAATTTAGGCAATATTTACATAATACAGCTTATACATGCAACCTAAAGTTAGTTTTATATCATTATTAAAGGGGTAGAAAAGTGAATATTAAACTTGCATGATTCATATAGAGCATGTAATTTTAAGACACTTTTAAATTCACTTCTATTTTCAAATGTGCTTTGTTCTCTTGGTATCCCTTGTGGAAAAAGAATATGCACATATCCTAAACTAGTGGGAGCTAGTTGGTGATTGGTCCCTGCACACATTTGTCTCTTGTAATTGGCTAACTGGATGTGTTCAGCTAGCTGGCAGTAGTGCAATGCTGTTCCTTCAGCAAAGGATAATAAAAGAATGAAGCAAATTTGATAATACAAGTAAAACTGTATGTTCTATCCAAATCATGAAAGAAAAAAAAATGGTGTTCCTGTTCCTTTAATACTTTTGCGTATACATAGTACCCTCAGAGAGAGAGTACAGTACTGGAATCGTAAAAGGTAATATTTGTTGTTTTAAATAAATATACACTATTATTTGCATTTTAGAACACAAAAAACAAACAAAACAAAGACAGAAGATTGACTTACAGACGGGGTATAATGGTAATTTTTGATAATTTAAACAGTCTGTATTTCGTAATAAGTTTGGATTTTGTAATTCCAGATTTGGGGACTTGCACCTATATCTAATTTGTTTCGTTCTCTTTGTATCAATTGTAGAAAAGTATACCTAGGTAGGCTCAAAAGCTGCTGATTGATGGTTGCACATATATCTTGTAATTGGCTTCCAGCTAGCTCCCAATAGTGCAAGTTGTTTAAAGGGAATTCATGATTCAGCTAGATCATACAATTTTAAAGGAATAGTATACACCAAAATTGTTATTGTTTAAAAAAAGATAGATAACGTCTTTACTACCCATTCCCCAGCCTTGCACAACCAACATTGTTATATTAATTTACTTTATAACATTTAAAACTCTAACGCCTAGATTTAGAGTTTTGCGGTAGCCGTCAAAAGCAGCGTTAAGGGCTCCTAACGCTGCTTTTGGCCGCCCGCTGGTATTTAGAGTCAGGCAGGAAAGGGTCTAACGCTCAATTTCAAGCCGCAACTTTTCCATACCGCAGATCCCCTTACGCCAATTGCGTATCCTATCTTTTCAATGGGATCTTCCTAACGCCGGTATTTAGAGTCTTGGCTGAAGTGAGCAGTAGACCCTCTACCGACAAGACTCCAGCCGCAGAAAAAAGTCAGTAGTTAAGAGCTTTCTGGGCTAACGCCGGTTTATAAAGCTCTTAACTACTGTGCTATAAAGTACACTAACACCCATAAACTACCTATGTACCCCTAAACCGAGATCCCCCCACATCGGCGCCACTATAATAAAAATGTTTAACCCCTAATCTGCCGACCGCACACCACCGCCACCTACATTATCCCTATGAACCCCTAATCTGCTGCCCCTAACATCGCCGACACCTACATAATATTTATTAACCCCTAATCTGCCCCCCCAATATCGCCGCTACCTACCTACACTTATTAACCCCTAATCTGCCGACCGGACCTCGCCGCTACTCTAATAAAGTTATTAACCCCTAAACCGCCGCAAACCCTATAATAAATAGTATTAACCCCTAATCTGCCCTCCTAACATCGCCGCCACCTAACTTCAAGTATTAACCCCTAATATGCCGACCGGACCTCGCCGCTACTCTAATAAATGTATTAACCCCTAAAGCTAAATCTAACCCTAACCCCCCTAAATTAAATATAATTTTAATCTAACGAAATAAATTAACTCTTATTAACTAAAGTATTCCTATTTAAATCTAAATACTTACCTGTAAAATAAACCCTAATATAGCTACAATATAACGAATAATTATATTGTAGCTATTTTAGGATTTATATTTATTTTATATGCAACTTTGTATTTATTTTAACTAGTTACAATAGCTATTAAATAGTTATTAACTATTTAATAGCTACCTAGTTAAAATAATTACAAAATTACCTGTAAAATAAATCCTAACCTAAGTTACAATTAAACAAAAACCGCAAATGAGAGGGCGCTAAAAGCCAAGATGAACCAACACACTCAATCAGCATTAATTAAGCATTCATAATAAAGAAAACATTACACCCAGTAATTTGAAAAGTTTACTATCAAAGATAAATTGTACAATACATCTTGAGAAAGCCCAACCACACGGGTGAAACGCGTAGAAGAAAGAGAGTTGCTGACCCTGTCAAGAACTTGTAACTAGGTACCTAGCCGATTACCCGCGCGTGAAATACGCTAAGAGCGGAGGTTGCTTCATATTATCAGCCCAGCTGATTACCCTGTTGCTACAGCTGCATATAACCAACAGAGGTGAAAATCTCAGAAAGACGCTGACTGGAGAGGTAACGGTTTCGGCGAAGAAAAGATTCCGGTATTACCCCAGCTGCCTGTCAAGTGAGATCATCTGGTACACAGCCGTTTAAGAGCATCATCGCACCTGGCGAGGAAAAGATTCCGGTATTACCCCAAGCTGCCTGTAAAGTGTGACCATCTGACACACAGCCGTTCAAGAGTGTCATCGCGCTTGGCGAGGAAAAGTTCCGGTAAAAAGTATAAGATTGTTTTGCTGAGTAAACTGACATATAGCAGGCTGTTAAGGTGAGAAGTGTGCACAATACAAATAACCAGTGACTGACAAACAAAGCTCAATACTCATTTATCTGAAGTGATACAAATATACCTTCTGACAAACAAAGTTTCACTTATTGCACATTCTGTATATATTGAAGCAGTGTTTTGCCTTACATATAAGATTATGGGAAATAATTGCAATATGTGTTACTAACACTTGAAGAGTTGACACAAATATATGGAGTAACTATTATATCGACAATTTCCAGCTAGCAACATTTGTCTTCCAATACTGACACATACTGGATCCCACAGCAATAAAGAGGAACATCTGACGTTTCCCTTGATTGAATATTCTCATAGCCAGCAACATCATTTTTTGATTTTTTGATATTTTTCTTTTTTATATATTTTTTAATTTTTTAGGGTGGTAATCCATATAGTACTTTCCTTTTAATTTATTTTATTTGTATTATATATATTTGCAGGGAGACGTCCCGTGTATTGTACAATTTATCTTTGATAGTAAACTTTTCAAATTACTTGGTGTAATGTTTTCTTTATTATGAATGCTTAATTAATGCTGATTAAGTGTGTTGGTTCATCTTGGCTTTTAGCGCCCTCTCATTTGCGTTTTTTGTTTAGTTTTATCTTTTTGCCATCTAGGGGAGGTGGCAGGAGAGTGGCTTAGATAAACCTTCAGATTTTAGCGCTGTATTATTCCTTTTTATTCTAAGTTACAATTAAACCTAACACTACACTATCAATAAATTAATTAAATAAACTACCTACAATTACATACAATTAAATACACTAAACTAAATTACAAAAAACAAACACTAAATTACAAAAAATAAAAAAAGATTACAAGAATTTTAAACTAATTACACCTACTCTAAGCCCCCTAATAAAATAAAAAAGCCCCCCAAAATAAAGGTCCCTACCCTATTCTAAATTAAAAAGTTAACAGCTCTATTACCAGCCCTTAAAAGGGCTTTTTGCGGGGCATGCCCAAAGTAATCAGCTCTTTTGCCTGTAAAAAAAAAACACAATACCACCCCCCAACATTACAACCCACCACCCACATACCCCTACTCTAACCCAAACCCCCCTTAAATAAACCTAACACTACCCCCCTAAAGATCTCCCTACCTTGAGTCTTGTTCACCCAGCCGGGCACCGATGGACCAAAAGAGGACATCAGGAGCGGCAAAAGTCTTCATCCTATCTGGGCAGAAGAGGACATCCGGACCGGCAGAGATCTTCATCCAAGCGGCATCTTCTATCTTCATCCATCCGACGAGGAGCGGCTCCATCTTCAAGACCTCCGGCGCGGAACATCCTCTTCCTTCCGACAATGTTAAGTATAGGCGCAGGGGGCATGCTGCTTAGAAACCTGTATCTCAGGCATCTAAGCAGCTACAGACTACCAAGACACACTGTTGGAAAGGTAATCGCCTAACCTTTCCAACAGTGTAAGTCTTTTTTATTTATTTTTAAATAAAAAAAGTAAAAAAAAATTTTTTTTAAAAAATAAAACCCTTAAAAAAGCTTAGCACCCAGGTGGGAAAGTGCTTAGCACTCAAAGGGTTAAACAATAAAAAAAATTGGAGTAGGCTGTTCCTTTAAGTAACAAAAATATCAGATTGATTCCTTGAGAAATAATAAAGCTATACCACAATATAAAAAAAGACGATTTGAAACGTATGCTGTCCATAATATAGCACATGAGAATTACATTTTTTTTACATACTCTACTTCTGCATCCAAACTAGAATTTTAATTTATTATGCTTTTTTATAACATTAATTTTCCTACTAATTTGGACCAATATCTCAATAAATATTTCTTTGTATTTAATATTTAAAAAATAAAGCATAAAAGGACAGTCCTGTTTAACACTGTGCCACATTTGATTACAATGTATGCTGCTGTTTGGGCTGTAGCAATGACTTTATTTTTCAAAACACAAAATGAAAATGAATATTGCTAAAATTACAGAGCATACTTGAAAATTGTACATCTATAAGCATAATGAATTTATTGAAAAGCAGATCAAACCATGGTAATGGTCAATTTAAAATAATTATATAAACTAATATTAGTTATAATAATAGCTTAAATATTTTGATTAATATAGACAATAACAATGAAACATCATCAACCTTAAAGGGACACTGTACCCAAAAATGTTCTTTCGTGATTCAGATTGAGCATGAAATTTTAAGCAACTTTCTAATTTACTCTTTACTCATTCTCTTGGTATCTTTATTTGAAATGCAAGAATGTAAGTTTAGATGCCGGCCCATTTTTGGTGAACAACCTGGGTTGTCCTTGCTGATTGGTGGATAAATTCATCCACCAATAAAAAAGTGCTGTCCAGAGTACTAAAACAAAAAAAAAAAAAAAAAAGCTTAGATGCCTTCTTTTTCAAATAATGATAGCAAGAGAACAACGAAAAATTGATAATAGGAGTAAATCAATGAGTTTCTTACACCTTTCTACTAGAATTTTCTTTCGCAAACTACTCCATGTCTCTCAGATTGGAAGGGTTCCTTTTCCCAACTGCTGTTTTGAGATCTCTCCACAGGTGCTCTATGTGGTTGAGATCTAGACTCATTGCTGGCCAGTACAGTACTCTCCAGCGCTTTGTCTTAAACCATTTTTGGGTGCTTTTTGAGGTGTGCTTTGCGTCATTGTCCTTCTGTAATACCCATAAACTCTGACGGAGACCCAGCTTTCTGACACTGGGCCCTACATTGCACCACAGAATTCTTTGGTGATCTTCAGATTTCATAATGCCATGCACACAGTCTGTCATGATCCGATCATTGCCGTGTCGCTGCGGCTCCCGGATCCCTCTCTGTACTTGCGCGTCACATTGCCTAGCAACGTGACGCGGCCTTCCTGTTTCCTGCCTCCTACGTCACCAGGCTTTTAAAAGCCTCGGTGGGACTTCACTCCGGTGCCCGTTTGTTGTTAGCGTTCCTGCTTTCCTTCCTGGCTTGTGAGTACTATTGATTAAAGGGGCACAGACCATTGCTTTGCCTGACCACTCTGCTGCCTCATCCTTATACTTGATTTAAGGGACACTGACCATTGCTTTGCCTGACCAATCTGCTGCCTCATCCTTGTACGTGATTAAAGGGACATTGTCCACTGCTTCATTCGATCTCTCAACTGCCTTATACTCTGCCTGTTTTAAAACTCCAAACCTAATACGTGCATCTGTGAGTACAGTTTTCTTTTTCTACAAATTAACCTGTTCATTTTTATTCCTGAGTGGGTCACGTCCTGGTTTCCTCTCAGCGGGCTAGCGTGTGTTTGTTTTCACGCTAGCAGTTGGGTCCAATCCAGGACTGATTCTACACGGCTGACGCAGTCAAGACATCCAGTACCTGAAGCAGCAAAGCAACCCCAAAGCATCAGTGAACCTCCATCATGTTTGACTGTAGGGACTGTATTCTTTTTTTTTCAAAGTCTAATTTCTTTTTCTGAAAAGCATAGAATGATGGGCTTTACCAAAAAGCTGTAATTGTGTTTTGTCTGTCCACATCACTTTCTCCAAAAAGGATTTTGGCTTCCTCAGGTGAGTTTTGGCAAACTCCAATCTGTCTTTTTTATGTTTCTGTGTCAGCAGTGGGGTCCTCCTGGGTCTCGTACCATAGCGTCCCTTTTCATTCAGATGGCGACGTATAGTGCGTGCTGACACATTTGTACCCTGTTCCTGAAGGTCAGCTTGAATTTGTCTGGAAGTTGATCGAGGCTCTTTATCCACCATTTGAACAGTCCGTTTCAATCTTTGATAATTTTTTCCTCTTTCATCCACGTCCAAGGAGATTAGCTACAGTACCATGGGCTGTAAACTTATTGACAATGTTGCACACAGTGGACACAGGAACATTAAAGGGACACTGTACCCAAATTTTTTCTTTTGTAATTCAGAAAGAGCATTCAATTTTAAGCAACTTTCTAATTTACTCCTATTATAATTTTTCTTCGTTCTCTTGCTATAATTATTTGAAAAAGAAGGCATCTAAGTTTTTTTTTTTTTTTGTTTCAGTACTCTGGACAGCACTTTTTTTATTGGTGGATGAATTTATCCACCAATCAGCAAGGACAACCCAGGTTGTTCACCAAAAATGGGCCGGCATCTAAACTTACATTCTTGCATTTCAAATAAAGATACCAAGAGAATGAAGAAAATTTGATAATAAGAGTAAATTAAAACTTCATGCTCAATCTGAATCACGAAAGAAAATTTTTGGGTACAGTGTCCCTTTAAGATCTCTGGAGATGGACTTGTAACCGTGAGATTGTCAATGCTTTTCCACAATTTGTGTTCTAAAATCCTCAGACATTTTTTTGCTGCTCTTTCTCTTCTCCATGCTCAGTGTGGCACAGAGACACACAACCAACAGAAAGGTTGAGTCAATTTTTCACCATTTTACTGGTTGCCATTGTAATTTCTATATTGTCAGCACATGTTAATTGATACAGGTGAGTTTAATTACAAATTACAGGAGCATCACACACTTGGAGGCCGAACTATCAAGCTCTGAATGGACTGCTGCTCCATAACTCGTCCGCTGCCTCTGAGGCTGCAGTCTGCAATCCGCCTGATCCTATACGATCGGGCTGATTGACACCCCTTGCTAGCGGTCGATTGGCCGCAAATCTGGAGGGGGCGGCATTGCACAAGCAGTTCTGGGTCTGATACCAGTCTGTGGGGCAGGTGATAACCATATATGTGTGCAAGTTTGTATGTATGTGTATTTATGCATGTGTGACTGTGTGCTTGTGAATATATATTTGTGTATGTATGTGTCTGTGTGTATGCATATGTATATCTTTTATCCTGTCATCAGGCCTCCCCAACAAGCCAGATTTTCAGTATTGCCTTGGATTAGAACAGGTACAATAACCATGTTTACTAATAAGCTGATTATTTTACCTGTGCTCCAGTTCAGATATCCTCAAAATCTGGCCTGTTAGGGAGGCCTGAGAACAGGTTTTAAAACCAGTGATGTATATATGAATGCATATGTATCTTGCATATATACCTGTGTACATAGTTTTGTGAATGTCTTGTATGTATGTGCGTGTGTATGTTAGCCAAGGTGTTTATAGTAATGATAAAATAATGATGCAATGAAAATGTATAAATACAAATAAGAACATAATTTTGTAAAAAAGGAAATGTATACCACACAATTAAAAAATAAACAATACATGAAAAATATGTAAATAATATGCAATGGGAAGAAGAAATACCCAGCCTACAATGTTTATAAAACCATATATGTGTATGTATATGTGTGTTTGTATATGTGTGTTTGTATGTGTGAATGTCTTGTATCTAAAAGAATAAGTGTTTAAAAAATAATAATGTGCTGAACAATTATAAAAACAAATACATGAAAATAAAGAAATATATTCAATAAATATAAATATGTTAAAATACTTAATGTATTCATTTCAATATCTTCAATCTTAAAGGGACAGTCAACACCCGGCAGAACTTAATACTGTCATTTAGATACTCAGAATAAGATGTGCCTGCACCACTTCCCCTGTTAAATATCTCTAACGATTTGGAGTAATCATCCACAGCACATACCTTTCTCCAACATTGGTGTGTCCGGTCCACGGCGTCATCCTTACTTGTGGGATATTCTCTTCCCCAACAGGAAATGGCAAAGAGTCCCAGCAAGGCTGGTCACATGATCCCTCCTAGGCTCCGCCCACCCCAATCATTCTCTTTGCCGTTGCACAGGCAACATCTCCACGGAGATGGTTAAGAGTTTTTTTTTGGTGTTTAAATGTAGTTTTTATTCTTCTATCAAGTGTTTGTTATTTTAAAATAGTGCTGGTATGTACTATTTACTCTGAAACAGAAAAGGATGAAGATTTCTGTTTGTAAGAGGAAGATGATTTTAGCAGACAGTAACTAAAATCGATTGCTGTTTCCACACAGGACTGTTGAGATGAAGTAACTTCAGTTGGGGGAAACAGTTAGCAGACTTTTCTGCTTAAGGTATGACTAGCCATATTTCTAACAAGACCATGTAATGCTGGAAGGCTGTCATTTCCCCTCATGGGGACCGGTAAGCCATTTTCTTAGTCAAACATAAAAGAATAAAGGGCTTAAAAGAGGGCTTAAAAACTGGTAGACATTTTTATGGGCTAAAACGATTGCTTTATTGGGGCATATTATGCAGATTCTAGCTAATAATTGGCATTATAATCTTGGGGAACGTTTTAAAAACGGCAGGCACTGTGTTGGACACCTTTTTTAGTCTGGGGGCCTTTCTAGTTATAGACTGAGCCTCATTTTCGCGCCATTACTGTGCAGTTGTTTTTGGAGAGCAAGGCATGCAGATGCATGTGTGAGGATCTAAGAATCACTAAAAAAGCTTCTAGAAGGCGTCATTTGGTATCGTATTCCCCTCTGGGCTTGGTTGGGTCTCAGCAAAGCATATAGCTGGGACTGTATAGGGGTTAAATTTGAAAACGGCTCCGGTTCCGTTATTTTAAGGGTTAAAGCTCTGAAATTTGGTGTGCAATACTTTTAATGCTTTAAGACACTGTGGTGAAATTTTGGTAATTTTTGAACAATTCCTTCATACTTTTTCACATATTCAGTAATAAAGTGTTTTCAGTTTGAAATTTAAAGAGACAGTAACGGTTTTATTTTAAAACGTTTTTTGTGCTTTGTTGACAAGTTTAAGCCTGTTTAACATGTCTGTACCATCAGATAAGCTATGTTCTATATGTATGAAAGCCAATGTGTCTCCCCATTTAAATTTATGTGATAATTGTGCCATAGTGTCCAAACAAAGTAAGGACAGTAATGCCACAGATAATGATATTGCCCAAGATGATTCCTCAAATGAGGAGAGTAAACATGATACTACATCATCCCCTACTGTGTCTACACCAGTTTTGCCCACACAGGAGGCCCCTAGTACATCTAGTGCGCCAATACTTATTACCATGCAACAATTAACGGCTGTAATGGATAACTCCATAGCAAATCTTTTATCCAAAATGCCTACTTATCAGAGAAAGCGCGATTGCTCTGTTTTAAACACTGAAGAGCAAGAGGGCGCTGATGATAACTGTTCTGACATACCCTCACACCAATCTCAAGGGGCCATGAGGGAGGTTTTGTCTGATTTTCAAATTTCAGATTCAGGAAAAATTTCTCATCAAGCTAAACCTGATGTTGTGACATTTAAATTTAAATTAGAACATCTCCGCGCACTGCTTAAGGAGGTGTTATCTACTCTGGATGATTGTGACAATTTGGTCATTCCAGAGAAATTATGTAAGATGGACAAGTTCCTAGAGGTTCCGGTGCCCCCCGACGCTTTTCCTATACCCAAGCGGGTGGCGGACATAGTAAATAAAGAGTGGGAAAAGCCCGGCATACCTTTTGTTCCCCCCCCTATATTTAAGAAATTATTTCCTATAGTCGACCCCAGAAAGGACTTATGGCAGACAGTCCCCAAGGTCGAGGGGGCGGTTTCTACTCTAAACAAACGCACTACTATTCCTATCGAAGATAGTTGTGCTTTCAAAGATCCTATGGATAAAAAATTAGAGGGTTTGCTTAAAAAGATTTTTGTACAGCAAGGTTACCTTCTACAACCAATTTCATGCATTGTTCCTGTCACTACGGCAGCGTGTTTCTGGTTCGAGGAACTAGAAAAGTCGCTCAGTAAAGAATCTTCGTATGAGGAGGTTATGGACAGAGTTCAAGCACTTAAATTGGCTAACTCTTTTGTTTTAGATGCCGCTTTGCAATTAGCTAGATTAGCGGCGAAAAATTCAGGGTTTGCTATCGTGGCGCGCAGAGCGCTTTGGCTAAAGTCTTGGTCAGCGGATGTGTCTTCCAAGACAAAATTGCTTAACATTCCTTTCAAAGGTAAAACATTATTTGGACCAGATTTGAAAGAGATTATTTCAGACATCACTGGGGGAAAGGGCCACGCCCTCCCACAGGATAGGTCTTTTAAGGCTAAAAATAAGCCTAATTTTCGTCCCTTTCGCAGAAACGGACCAGCCTCTAATTCTGCATCCTCTAAGCAAGAGGGTAATACTTCACAACCCAAACCAGCCTGGAAACCAATGCAAGGCTGGAACAAGGGTAAGCAGGCCAAGAAGCCTACCACTGCTACCAAAACAGCATGAAGGGATAGCCCCCGATCCGGGACCGGATCTAGTGGGGGGCAGACTCTCTCTCTTTGCTCAGGCTTGGGCAAGAGATGTTCAGGATCCTTGGGCGCTAGAAATAGTTTCTCATGGTTATCTCCTGGAATTCAAGGAACTACCCCCAAGGGGAAGGTTCCACAGGTCTCACTTATCTTCAAACCAAATAAAGAGACAGGCATTCTTACATTGTGTAGAAGACCTGTTAAAGAGGGGAGTGATACATCCAGTTCCAATAAGAGAACAAGGAATGGGATTTTATTCCAATCTGTTCATAGTTCCCAAAAAAGAGGGAACATTCAGACCAATTTTGGATCTGAAGATCCTAAACAAATTTCTCAGGGTACCATCGTTCAAAATGGAAACTATTCGAACGATCCTACCCACCATCCAGGAAAGTCAATTTATGACTACCGTGGATTTAAAGGATGCGTACCTACATATTCCTATCCACAAGGAACATCATCAGTTCCTAAGGTTCGCTTTTCTGGACAAGCATTACCAGTTTGTGGCACTTCCATTCGGATTAGCCACTGCTCCAAGGATTTTCACAAAGGTACTAGTGTCCCTTCTAGCGGTTCTAAGACCAAGGGGCATTGCAGTAGTACCTTACTTGGACAACATCCTAATTCAAGCGTCGTCCCTGTCAAAAGCAAAGGCTCATACGGACATCGTCCTAGCCTTTCTCAGATCTCACGGATGGAAGGTGAACAAAGAAAAAAGTTCTCTGTCCCCGTCAACAAGAGTTCCCTTCTTGGGAACAATAATAGATTCCTTAGAAATGAGGATTTTTCTGACAGAGGTCAGAAAATCAAAACTTCTAAGCTCTTGTCAAGTACTTCATTCTGTTCCTCGTCCTTCCATAGCGCAGTGCATGGAAGTAATAGGATTGATGGTTGCAACAATGGACATAGTTCCTTTTGCACGAATTCATCTAAGACCATTACAACTGTGCATGCTCAGACAGTGGAATGGGGATTATACAGACTTGTCTCCGATGATTCAAGTAGATCAAAAGACCAGAGATTCACTCCGTTGGTGGCTGACCCTGGACAATCTGTCACAGGGAATGAGCTTCCGCAGACCAGAGTGGGTCAATGTCACGACCGACGCCAGTCTAGTGGGCTGGGGCGCGGTCTGGGAATCCCTGAAAGCTCAGGGTCTATGGTCTCGGGAAGAGTCTCTTCTCCCGATAAACATTCTGGAACTGAGAGCGATATTCAATGCTCTCAGAGCTTGGCCTCAACTAGCAAAGGCCAAATTCATAAGGTTTCAATCAGACAACATGACGACCGTTGCATATATCAATCATCAGGGGGGAACAAGGAGTTCCCTGGCGATGAAAGAAGTGACCAAGATAATTCAATGGGCGGAGGATCACTCCTGCCACTTGTCTGCGATCCACATCCCAGGAGTGGAAAATTGGGAAGCGGATTTTCTGAGTCGTCAGACATTCCATCCGGGGGAGTGGGAACTCCATCCGGAAATCTTTGCCCAAATAACTCAATTATGGGGCATTCCAGACATGGATCTGATGGCGTCTCGTCAGAACTTCAAGGTTCCTTGCTACGGGTCCAGATCCAGGGATCCCAAGGCGACTCTAGTAGATGCACTAGTAGCACCTTGGACCTTCAACCTAGCTTATGTATTCCCACCGTTTCCTCTCATTCCCAGGCTGGTAGCCAGGATCAATCAGGAGAGGGCCTCGGTGATCTTGATAGCTCCTGCGTGGCCACGCAGGACTTGGTATGCAGACCTGGTGAATATGTCATCGGCTCCACCATGGAAGCTACCTTTGAGACAGGACCTTCTTGTTCAGGGTCCATTCGAACATCCGAATCTGGTTTCCCTCCAACTGACGGCTTGGAGATTGAACGCTTGATTTTATCAAAGCGTGGGTTTTCAGATTCTGTAATAGATACTCTGATTCAGGCTAGAAAGCCTGTAACTAGAAAAATTTACCATAAAATATGGAAAAAATATATCTGTTGGTGTGAATCTAAAGGATTCCCATGGAACAAGATAAAAATTCCTAAGATTCTATCCTTTCTACAAGAAGGTTTGGAGAAAGGATTATCTGCAAGTTCTCTAAAGGGACAGATCTCTGCT
Source organism: Bombina bombina (assembly GCF_027579735.1). Lineage (NCBI taxonomy): Eukaryota > Metazoa > Chordata > Amphibia > Anura > Bombinatoridae > Bombina > Bombina bombina. Next base: position 1,262,865,937 of record NC_069499.1, on the reverse strand, counting down.
TTATCTGTTTTACTTCACAAAAGACTGGCAGCCGTGCCAGATGTTCAAGCATTTGTTCAGGCTCTGGTTAGGATCAAGCCTGTTTACAGACCTTTGACTCCTCCCTGGAGTCTAAATCTAGTTCTTTCAGTTCTTCAAGGGGTTCCGTTTGAACCTTTACATTCCATAGATATTAAGTTACTATCTTGGAAAGTTTTGTTTTTAGTTGCAATTTCTTCTGCTAGAAGAGTTTCAGAGTTATCTGCTCTGCAGTGTTCTCCGCCCTATCTGGTGTTCCATGCAGATAAGGTGGTTTTGTGTACTAAGCCTGGTTTTCTTCCGAAAGTTGTTTCTAACAAAAATATTAACCAGGAGATAGTTGTACCTTCTTTGTGTCCGAATCCAGTTTCAAAGAAGGAACGTTTGTTACACAATTTGGACGTAGTCCGTGCTCTAAAATTCTATTTAGAGGCTACTAAAGATTTCAGACAAACATCTTCCTTGTTTGTTGTTTATTCTGGTAAAAGGAGAGGTCAAAAAGCGACTTCTACCTCTCTTTCCTTTTGGCTTAAAAGCATTATCCGATTGGCTTATGAGACTGCCGGACGGCAGCCTCCTGAAAGAATCACAGCTCACTCCACTAGGGCTGTGGCTTCCACATGGGCCTTCAAGAACGAGGCTTCTGTTGACCAGATATGTAAGGCAGCGACTTGGTCTTCACTGCACACTTTCGCCAAATTTTACAAATTTGATGCTTTTGCTTCTTCGGAGGCTATTTTTGGGAGAAAGGTTTTGCAAGCCGTGGTGCCTTCCATTTAGGTGACCTGATTTGCTCCCTCCCTTCATCCGTGTCCTAAAGCTTTGGTATTGGTTCCCACAAGTAAGGATGACGCCGTGGACCGGACACACCAATGTTGGAGAAAACAGAATTTATGCTTACCTGATAAATTACTTTCTCCAACGGTGTGTCCGGTCCACGGCCCGCCCTGGTTTTTTAATCAGGTCTGATGAATTATTTTCTCTAACTACAGTCACCACGGTATCATATGGTTTCTCCTATATATATTTCCTCCTGTCCGTCGGTCGAATGACTGGGGTGGGCGGAGCCTAGGAGGGATCATGTGACCAGTGCCTAGGAGGGATCATGTGACCAGCTTTGCTGGGACTCTTTGCCATTTCCTGTTGGGGAAGAGAATATCCCACAAGTAAGGATGACGCCGTGGACCGGACACACCGTTGGAGAAAGTAATTTATCAGGTAAGCATAAATTCTGTTTTTTCAGCTGTAGACATGGCCGCCAAACTCCATCCAACATAACGTAATAGGTTTCTTTTTAAAATAAGCAGCCAATCAGAATAGAATCCTCGGTCGGATTCTTTACCCGCGGTCACGGCAATTCCTAGCAGCAGTTCAAATTTCTGCTTGCGAGCAAAGATGAATTTCTAATGCGCATGTGCATTAGCAAAAACACGAACGAGCATCGAGTTCTATAGAGAAGGGTGACGAAGGAAAAGGGGGAGGAGTTTGGCGGCCATGTCTACAGCTGAAAAATGTATGTGCTGTGGACGTTTACTTCATATCGTTAGAGGTATTTGACATGGGAGGTAGTGCAGGCACATCTTATTCTGAGTATCTAAATGATGGTATTAAGTTCTGCCGGGTGTTGACTGTCCCTTTAAAATAAATATTTTATTGCCAAAGAACTTTTTTTATTACACTAACAAATAATAAATGTACAGTATTATAATAAAAGAAAGACACCATGTTCGGGGAAAGCTCACCATTGTGTGTGTGTGAATACCATGAGTCAGTCCTTTAAGGCTGTGTGATGGCCAATGCCATGTGACCTGTCCCTTTATGGATGTGTATATACTGTGCGTGTGGCATAAACTGAAATCATCCCTTTAAGACTTGGTACACTGTATTTTTGTGCTGTGGTTTTTGGGTATGCATGTGGAGTGATCTCTTAATGTTTGTATCTTTAAGACTGAGTGTGTGGGGTTTGTGAGCTATCTATTTAAGTATGTGTGCATTGTGTTTCTGTACCTTTAAAGGGACAGTCAACACCAGAATTTTTGTTGTTTAAAAAGATAGATAATCCCTTTATTACCCATTCCCCAGTTTTGCAAAAACAACACTGTTATATTAATACACTTTTTACTTCTGTGACTAACTTGTATCTAAGCATCTTCTGACCGCCCCTAATCACATGACTTTTAGTTATTATCTATTGACTTGCATTTTAGCCAATTAGTGCAGTGTCTGCCACTAGCGTGATCACAATGCTATATATATGGCCTACATGAGCTTGTTCTCCCCTGCTGTGAAAAGTAAATAAAATAGAGGCGGCCTTCAAGGGCTTACATGACCTATTTGAAAAATGAAAGTTTTTTTTGGACTTGACTGTCCCTTTAAGACTCAGTGAGTAGTGTGAACTGTTTCTTTAAGACTGTGCATATTTGTGTATACTGTGTCTATCCCTTTAAGACCGTTTTAGTGTGAGGTGAGCTTTCCCTTTAAGGGTATGTGTGTCACATTAAAGGGAAACTGAACCCAAATTCTTTATTTAGTGATTCAGATAGAGCATGAAATTTTAAGCAACTTTCTAATTTACTCCTATTATCAAATGTTCTTTATTCTCTTGGTATATTTATTTGAAATGCAAGAATTTAAGTTTAGATGTCGGCCCATTTTGCCGGCCCCAGGTGCTGAACCAAAAATGGCCCGGCTCCTAAGCTTACATTTCTGCTTTTCAAATAATGATACCAAGTTAAAAAAAAAAAGTATAATAGGAGTAAATTAGAAAGTTGCTTTAGATTGCATGCTCTGTCTGAATCATGAAAGTAAAAAAATGGGTTTCATATCTCTTTAATAACTATAACACTATTGAATGTACTTTAAAATAATGTGAACATTTGCAGTCAAAAAGCTGCGCAACAAGAATACCAAATTTGACAGAAATTTGTTCACATGATCCAGTTATAAGCACCCGATTCTGCAACTATGTATGCAGTCATATGGAAATACAAACCTGCAATAAAAAAATAACACGAAATATATTTATAAATATTTTAAAATAAATCATATAGTGAAATTAGCAGCTGGAAAACACAACAACCTGTCTTGTATATTGCACAGAAGCGCCGGAGGTTGTGGTTCGCTCTTACTCTCTGTGGCAGTGATTGGTCATTCTGCCTGTACATCTAGATGCTTCAGTATCCTATACTTGGCTTCTATTCTTACTACCAAGTCAGCCCTTCAGGACAATGTACTTCTCGGAAAAGAGAACACTTATTAGAAGAAAGCGACGCGTTGAAAACACAGTCACTCCGTTTCCTATGGGGTGACTAATATAAGGTTTTGAATTTCCTATTGGACAGATGAGCAATCAGTCAGCAGGTGGGCGTGGTTTCTAGTGATAGTTATGTTGCTGTGCTTTGAGCTTTAAAACAGGGATCCTAGAGTTGTTGTTGCAGCAAGTCGATCTGACAGGAGGCGGGAGCATAACATTGGCAAAGGTAGATCAGTTCTCATAGGGAGATGTATTGTGGAGCTTTTTCATTGCTTTCAATGGCTTTGAGCCTCAGTAACAAGATGAGCACAATTGTTGCATTGAGAGATATAAACTGGATTGTACCTTATTATAAAATACATTAAATAATTAAGTGAAGTGTAAACTTTTTAGAATAGAGACGTGTACTTCAGCTTGTAGTATCACCTAATTTCTTTAACGCTAGGAAAAGCATGTTTGATCTTTTGGAACTTGGTATGTGTAGTGTATCATTTAGCATCCGGATTGTCGCTTTGCATCTGTTAACATTTATAGCTGAATATTGGATTCTTTAGAATTTCGTATTTTTAACATTGTAACCATAGGATTGGGGAAGCATTCTTGATTTAATTCTTACATAGAAATAAGGGACATCATATTAGTAACTGTATATTTATAACTATGAATATGAATGCTGATCTAAAGCTAATACACTATAAAACATTTTACTGAATTATAGCATGTGGTTAACTGTTGCTAAATTTGCATACTAGGGTTAATGACACTTTACAAACTTGATCTAAAATATACTCATGACAATAGATGGGCTATAGTTTTTTTTGTATATTCTATACAGTAAAGCAATTCATCTGTGTTTAGCTATATTGACCCATTGAAAATATTTCTTCAGAATATTATCCCAAAAGCATAATGTAAAATTATTAAATAGATAATCTGTATATTTTGGGTTTTCAGTAATATTTCATGTGTAGATTTAAAGATTATTAAATCTTAAAAGAAGATGTAGCCCCTGTGATGTATTTATGCTTTAATCAAATAAGAAAAGGATTTGTGTTTATAGAATGATACAACGAAAAGGTGCAGTTCAGGATGAATGTTTGTACTTACTGACAAAACAGAATTTCTGCTGGTATCTCATAATTTGTGCCCCATATCCCCCCAAAAAAGTGTAAATTAACTACACAATAATGCTCCCTGCAGTAGTATTTGTTAATTTGACATTTGTGGCATATTTAATCAGGAAAGAAAATATATTTTATTTCATTATTATGCTATATATAAAAAGTCATCACCAGGCGAAGAACATGAGACTGTTAAAACCATTTTGCACTGCTTTTTATGCACAGATCATACAGTTACAAAATGTTTTAGAATACTGTGCTGTATAAGAATACTGTGCTGTATTAGAATACTGTGCTGTATAAGAATACTGTGCTGTATTAGAATACTGTGCTGTATTAGAATACTGTGCTGTATAAGAATACTGTGCTGTATTAGAATACTGTGCTGTATAAGAATACTGTGCTGTATAAGAATACTGTGCTGTATAAGAATACTGTGCTGTATTAGAATACTGTGCTGTATTAGAATACTGTGCTGTATAAGAATACTGTGCTGTATTAGAATACTGTGCTGTATAAGAATACTGTGCTGTATTAGAATACTGTGCTGTATTAGAATACTGTGCTGTATAAGAATACTGTGCTGTATTAGAATACTGTGCTGTATAAGAATACTGTGCTGTATAAGAATACTGTGCTGTATTAGAATACTGTGCTGTATTAGAATACTGTGCTGTATTAGAATACTGTGCACCACATCTCTCCTTTCAGTGGCTTTTTGCTTTTCCTGTTGCTTAAATTAGCAAAGAGGTGAAACTAACTGAATGTAACTCGGGGAATGATACAAATTGTAGTTTTCACACTCAATTTGAAACTGATTTTTTTTTTTTTTTTATTGGTATTTGTTTTCAATGGAGAAAAAGGTTGTTCTCATGTATTACGTAACGTACTATGAAGTTTATCATTTACAGTGGCTGAGACAGGGCAGTGAATTAGAAGAAATTAAAAAAATGAAAAAGAGTGAAGTCCAAAATCAATATTTTAATCAGGTTCAAAAGCATTTAATTTTATTTTATTTTCCTATGGATTTCAGATGTGTGACCGTAATAGTGGCAGGAGACTCCGTCAGTGGCTGATAGAGCAGATTGACAGTGGTTATTACCCAGGTCTAGTTTGGGAAAATGATGAGAAAAGCCTTTTCCGTATCCCGTGGAAGCATGCTGGGAAGCAGGACTACAACCAGGAAATAGATGCGTCCATTTTTAAAGTAAGAACTATCTGTATTTAACTTTCTAAATGTGACGATGTTGTATTTGAGCTTCACATTTTATTTATCAATATAGCAGGAACATTTCAGGCATCCAGTGCCACTGTCACGCTCTGTCTCATTGATGACGGTCAGTTCTTACAGGTAACAATCCACAGGGTTCAGATTTATAAATATATTTCTTCTTCTCTGGATCCGTTCCATACTCTTGCAAGGCTCTTTCTTTAGATGCATTACCTTTGCTGGAAAATATATTAATATTAATTTTTGTAATATCTGAGAAACAGATGTTCATGTTCCATTGCGTCCATCCAAATGGATCTTTCAAGTTTAAATAAAATCCATTACAAAGACTTCATTTTGTTATATACTTTATATAATAATTAGGAAAATTACTGTTCATGTCATTAAAATGCTAGTTATTTAGCAACGCCTAGCTTATTGACAACCTAAGTCTGCACACACACTACTACCAAGCTAACCAAAAATACTTAGATGTATTAAGGTAATTTTGCAATCTCTGCATAGTGTGTATATATATATATATATATATATATATATATATATATCCTCCGTGTGTGTCTGCACTCCCAATGCTGTGTAGTCATCAACCAGGGTGCAAAGTCAAACAAGTATACAGTCTATATCCAATAAAGGACTGCACTCACTGGATTTAGTTTCAGAAACCTTCAAATCTTTATTGTTGGAAAAATAAAGATTTGAAGGTTTCTGAAACTAAATCCAGTGAGTGCAGTCCTTTATTGGATATAGACTATATATATATATATATGTGTGTGTATATATGTATATGTGTATATATATATATATATATATATATATATATATATATATATACCGTATATTATTTAAGAATGTAGGTTTGCTAGCAAAATGTACCTTGTTTTACAGTACAGGGACATACTTCTATACAAAGCATCTTTAGTATTGTTTATCTTATCTGCTGTGTCTAATTATGAACAGTTAGCAACTTTGCTTACATACCAATCAACCCATCATTTTTTACAGTGTTGCAGGGTAAATGTTCAGAGTCCTGCATGATCTACTCCAGCTTAGTTTGGGGCAGGGGTTAAAAGACCAGTAAATACAGTAGATTTGCATTATCAACAAATGCATGATAAAGAAGAGACAATGCAAGAGCACTTAGTCTGAACTTCAAATGATTAGTATTTTTTTCTGACAAATTTCAAAGCTATGTCTATTTATACTCCCCCTGTATCATGTGCCAGCCTTCAGCCAATCACAAATGCATATACGTATGTGTTGTGAATTCTTGCACATGCTCAGTAGAAGCTGGGGCCTCGAAAAGTGTAAATATAAAAAGGCTGTGGACATTTTGTTAATGGAAGAAAATTGTTTAAAATTGCGTGCTCTATCTGAATCATGAAAGTTTCATTTTTACTTGAGTGTCACAAAACACCAGAAGGGTAATCTTGAGAAAAAAAAATATATTGAATTGTCTGTAACGTGGGAGTCATATACACTGTAGTTGTGGCATATAAAAGCAAAGTAATTACATGTAATCTATTTGCATGCTGTGCAGTGTTTGTTTAGTGTAAAGTTAGCAATGAAAATAGCATGCAGAGCAACTTCCCTTTTGTAGGGCAATCAATATGTTGCATTCAAATATGCTGTGCTCAGCTGGAATTTTTGTTTGTGTAATAAGTAATGTGGATTCTTATCTCCATTAATGATGTATCCGAAATAAGTTATCTGAACATTATTTAGCACTAAAGGTATACACAAGGCATCACATAGTAAAACTAATGTGATTTATTTATAAATGATTAATTCATGCAAGGTTTAATCAAACAATTGAAAATCTAGATTAAAGGGACATTACCTTTTAATTACAAGACAGTTCTGTTGTCTTGATACAGAATACCATATCAACCAAGTCTTTTATTTTTACAATAATTTTTGTTTGCTGCAATTGATTTTCAACAGCTAAATCCCACCCACTATTGGTCTTATTTGGAGGAGACAATTTGGGTTTTTAGTCTTCAGACAACAAGGCTAGTGATGGTCATAATGTTAGTATAAAATGCATTGTTTTACAGTACTTATGTGTTAAAACCAATTAAGGAAATATGTGAGGCAGGGTTAGCCTTGTGAAGTCTGCAGCGTGCTTTTTCATTTCTGAAAATTAGAAAATACCCAATTTTCAGGGCTACATTTATATGAAAAGGGAGCAAAATAAATAATGAAAGTTTGCTATGCTCGCTACATAAGACCTTATTCAATTGTGTAATACAGAGGAAACCATATATCATATAATGTTTTATTGTTATTGTGCTAGTGATTTGATGGGACAAGGAAGATAAAATTAAACGTTCATGATTTAAAAAGGGTGTACTAATAAAGCTTTATCAAATGTACCTCTTTCTCAAGGTTTTATTTGTTGAAACATAACTCCATACCATGAGCGCTTACTTTGGAGCACATTTCTTCAGCACTATATGTATAACATTATCTGTAAAATGTTTAATTGTGGAATCTTTTACGCATAAAGAGTTCTCATGAAAACTGTCAAAGAAAATTGTGTTTTGTAGAGAATATAATAAAAGAAAAAAACTTTTCCAGTTTACTTCTATTATCAAATTTGCTTCATTATCTTAAAGGACCAGTAAATACAGTAGATTTGCATAAAGAACAGATGCATGATAAAAAGACAACGCAATAGCACTTAGTCTGGACTTAAAATGAGTATTAGATTTTTTCTTCTAAAATTTCAAAGTTTTGTCTATTTCCTCTCCTGCTGTATCATGTGGCAGCCATCAGCCAATCACAAATGCATATACGTATATTCTGTGAATTCTCGCAAAATGCTGAGTAGGAGCTGGTGACTCAAAAAGTGTAAATATAAAAAGAATGTGCACATTTTTTAAATGATAGTAAATTGGAAAGTTGTTTAAAATTGCGTGCTCTTTCTGAATCATGGAAGTTTAATTTTGACTTGAGTGTCCCTTTTAATAGCCTTTGTTGAAGGGGAAATGACATGAGGCCTAAGCAGTCAATTTGCAGCTAGCTCCCAGTAGTACATGGCTGCTTGTGAGCCTACTTAATTATGCTATTCAACAAACGTTACCAAGAGAACTTAGCAAATTTGATAACGGAATATATAATAGAAGTAAACATTGCTGTCACTTTAATATTTTGAACTGAATTTAACCAGTTTAAACCAGTGTAACCTATAGGCATTCAACATTAAAATAAATGTAGTCCTTATTCTGATAAAGAAACCATTATCATTAAGTAAAGGGATATAAAAAAATAATTTTATATTTTGTGATTCAGGAAGAGAATACAATTTTTAAAAAAGTTTCCAATTTATTTCTTTATCAAATTTGCTTTGTTCCCATGATATTCTTTGTTGAAGAGATACCTAGGTAGACATCTGGGGCACTACATGGCAAGAAATTGTGCTGTCATTTAGTGCTCTTGCAAATGGAAAACACGAAGAATATTTGATAATAAAAGTACATTTGAAAGTTGTTTTAAATATGTATGCTCTATCTGAATCATGAATCAAGGAAAAAATTGGGTTTCATGTCCCTTTAAATTCATTATCATATAATCTTGGAAATCATAGTGTCTGCCTATGTAGTAAACAAAAACAAACATCATCAGATTTTTAGCGTTCAGTCCTGGGATTATTTAGTGTTATGTTCCAGTTTCAGTTTGTGAAACCTCTCTAAACTAGTTAGAACTAATATTAATTCAGGGGCTTCTTTCCTCTTTCACAGGCATGGGCAATTTTTAAAGGAAAATTTAAAGAGGGTGACAAAGCTGAACCTGCAACCTGGAAAACCCGGCTCCGCTGTGCTCTGAACAAGAGTCCAGACTTTGAAGAAGTGACCGACAGATCCCAGCTTGACATCTCAGAGCCATACAAAGTGTACAGAATTGTGCCCGAAGAGGAGCAAAAAAGTAAGCACACAAATGTCACCACCGCATTAGCCAACAATGTGTGGAAATAACCCGAGGTTTAAAAGTATACAATTCATACCAAATTCTAACTTATATGGTGGAGATTGCTGATATTATAATATTAATCATATTTTGAGGAGTATACAACCATTGTCATGTAAAGTGAAGTTACAAGAGACATGTTTAGACGCTAAAAGAAAGTGTTTTTGAGATAAATTTATCCATTCATGGAATACTTCTTAGGTGTGAAGGAGAACATGCAGGACCACAAAACATCACCCAAAAAGTCCCTAAAACTTCACCAAAATGAGGAGTGTCCCATCATTTATATTTATATATGTGTTTGTGTGTGTGTAAAAAATACCAACATATTCCTCAGCACTATGCCAATCTGACTGTAGGTACAAAGTTTGCATAACATAATATTTAAGCAAAACTAGAGAAAATAGGGCCTTACCCTGGAATTATTATCAGTAATATATTCTACTTATATGTTCTGCTGCATAAACGGACTTGTGAGCTCACATTATAAAGTAAACCACTGTAACAGGAAGCACACCTGATGAATCTGCCACTGGCTGGCTATTAAGTTTACTTATTTTTCCATTATGTATTTTTAACTTCTGTAGGTAAACCAGGGGGAAGCCATCTTAATGAGGTAACCGAAATGGATTGTAGCTCATCAGAAATTGAGGTAAGAAGTCTAAAGTAGGAAGAAATAATGTGGAATGTAGTGTGAATAGAGAAAGGAAAGTACACTAGACATGTACTGAGTTTAGTGATTTCTTGCTGGTTTGTAAAACCTCTAAAACTCGAGTGTTATTCTACAGAACTGCCCTAAATGAATATTCATCAACCTTTTTTTGCTCTAAAACAGCCTTGGTGTATTTTTTAAATTCATATAACACTCCTAATTTAATTCTTATCTGCCTTTCACACTTCAGTGATGTAATTGATTTAATATGATTATATAAAACAATAACATTATTTTAAATAGACGCAAGGTGCATGTGTGTTGCACACTGTATGGTAACAGTGTTTGCAACAATGTTTATTACAGTTATACATTGTTGCAAATACTGCTGCAGTATAGTGCTAAAGACACTTGTATGCCCATGAACATATCTAGATATGCTCTTGAAGAAAGAATACCAAGAGAGCAAAGTAAATTTGATAAAAATAAAAAGTACAAAATTCACTTGATTCAAATAAACAATAGTAAAGTAAATTGGATAAGTTTTTGTTTTTGGTTTTTAAATCCCTTTCTCCGTCTGAATGATGAAAGTTTAAATTTTACTTTCATGCCCAGCAGAGGCCTATGATTTCCCAAGATGTGCAGATACCTTAGCTGGGAATCTCTGCACCAAAGGGCATAGATTACTCTATGTTGGCTCCACAGAACAGGAGTGACATGGAGTTCCAACATGTAGGAACCCACAAGTGAGATACATCTCTTCTGTTGGTGTGTTAGTCACTGGAACTTGTTTACTCAGATTTAGAATTTTCTCAAACTCTTTGGTGACACAGTTACATAGAATTACTTTGGAGACCCTTATTAAACTACTAAGGTCTTTGAACATGATTTGCTAAAAGTGGCAGAGAAAAAATGTGGCAGAGAAACAAATGGTGTTGGCTAGTGCCATGCTGACTGCAAGAGAATATTTTAGTTATTTGGGCATAAGCTCTCAGATAGGATTGATACTCCTGATGCAGGTTGTTATGTAAGCTCTCATGTATTACATACACCTAACTTATTGGTACCTGCTCTAAACTTCACTTTTCATCCTTAGCCATCTACCGATGAATATCTGACAATCATCAAACGCAGTCCATCCCCAGCAAAAGAAACCTGCCACAAACAGTCAGCCCATGATTGGTGGATATATCCTCACAATGCCGGTGAGTGTTTTGTAAATGCAATTACATGTTTATATAGAATAACACTTGTGAAATCCCTCTGTTGCTTCTATGTCACTTTTTAATCTTTAATGCATCTAACAGTAGCTGAAGTTGGTAATTATGCTAAGTGCTAACAATTCTATCTGCACTTTAATTTCTTCCTAATGTTTTACTATTTATTTCAATCAATGTAAGGCATAATTTATAGGATATCAGGTTTTGACAGCTCCAATTTTCATTCACATCAGAAGTTCAGATATGGTGTCTTTTTCTAGTTCAATTGCTGTTATGGTACATATTTAGATCCTAATGTTTATTTAGATAATTGTTAATTTTGCTTGTCTTACTGTAAAAAGGGACATGGTAATTAAATTGTTTTCTGTCATACTTATGAAAGGGCATCAGTTAGTTATGTTACAAATTTCATGACACAGTTAAGTAAAGAATATTTTAATGGTCGATAATATGGCCACAATGGAAAAATATGTATTTAACTCAATTGGCCAGATGAAAACATATTGGTCTATCTGAGATACTTGCCTGCACAGATAACTTAATCTACCTGTACTCCAAACATTCTTTTAACCCTTAGAAGTAGACCTTTTTCCCCCATCTCCTGCTCTCTCTCCCCCCCTTTTTTTTTCTTCTCTTCCCCGCCCCTTACCTGAGGTCCTGACAATGACCATAACTCAGATATCACCTGAGAACAGTATATTTATAATAGATTTCGAAAGTACCTATCTGACATTTTTTTTCTAATCTTACTCCTCCCACATTGCAATTGTTCACTTTCAACAAGTGACGTCCATATCCATACCGCCCCCTACATATGTCACCGTAATTGCACTCTCCCGAGAATTTGCATACCAATGCGCATGCTCAAACCCGTAATGGGCAATCTCTGATTGTGAACGCGCACTCCAAATAAAATTGTAATAGGATTTTCACTGATGTTGCACAACTAAACGCATGCGCATTAAGAATTTGCATTGACTAAAGCGAGCCAGTTGGACGGATATCTGATTGGATGATAGAAAGACAACTGAAAAAAAGGTATTACGTTAATAGGTTGTATTAATAGATTGACAGAAAGCAGAATTCGACTATTAGAATAACATAGTTGATGGTAAGGTTGTGGGAAATAGAAAGCGCAAGTATATTGATTTTAGTAAATAACGGATTATAGAACAAAGTTCAGAAAGTAAGTTTACCATCCCTTTAATAAAAAAATAAAAAATAGAAGTAAAGAATATTTTAATTTAAATTACAACTAATATAAAAAGTAGATTGGGTAAACTGGTATTAAATGCTCAGTGATTGTTAGGGACATCACCAACGTTTATTGAGCACAGACACAGGGTTGCATGGTTAAACATATTGGGCTAGATTAGGTGTGTTGTGCGCTAACTGCTACACGCAATTGAAAAAGGGTTTATAGCGGCTTTTTGCACATCAGAAGTAGCGCACGTATTACCAGTTGAAAGTAAACACGTTCGCTTGAGCACAATTAAATTTAACACGTGTCGGGATAGCGCAACTTCAGAGTTTTGGTTAACTGTTAGACTCGACTAAATAGTTGCACAAAACACATAAAAATACATTGAAAAGTACAGTTACACTCATAATAGCACCATCTTATATATTTTTTATTCAATATTTTGTAATAATTTTATATGGGCTCAAAGATATGAGGTCTCAGAAGTGCATTGCAGCCCTTTGCAGACAAGTAGCTGAAAACTTGTAAAATCATATTTATGCAATATTCATATTTATTAAAGTTTAAATATGTATTTACTGTAAATATTTCACATTCCAATGTTCTTCACATAAGGGAATATGTTCGAAGTATTTATAAACATATATATATATATATATATATATATATACAGTGTATGTGTATATATATATATATATATATATATATATACACTATGTGTGTATATATATATATATATATAAAATCATCTATATATTATTATTATTATTATTTGTTTAGTTTTATGTTTTGTATTTTTATCAAAAAGGTTGTCATTGTATACCCCTATCATTGTACCCAGCGCTACGGAATTTGGCAGTGCTATACAAATAAATGATAATAATAATAATATATACATATGTAAAGATATATATTTTTCCAAGATATGTATAGAAATATTTATTTATAAATAAATAGAACATATTCTTCTATGTGAAGTAAATTGGAATATGAAATATTAAAGGGGCAGTTTTGCATAACTAACACTTTTATATTAATATACTTTTTACCTCTGTGATTACCTTGTATCAAAGCCTCTGCAGACTGCCCTCTTATATCAATTCTTTTAACAGACTTGCATTTTAGCCAATTAGTGCTGATAAATAACTCCATGGGAGTGAGCACAATGTTATCTATATGGCACATATTAACTAGCACTATCTAGCTTTGAAAAATTGTCAACATACACTGAGATAAGAGGCTGCCTTCAAGGGCTTATAAATTAGCATATGAGCCTACCTAGGTTTAGCTTTCAACAAAGAATACCAAGAGAACAAAGCAAATTTGATGATAAAATTAAAATGGAAATTTGCATGCCCTATTTGAATCATGAAAGTTTAATTTTGACTAGACTTTTCCTTTAATATTTAATGTCGGGTTAGGACACTTGAGAAAAAGCGATTGGATTTTCACGCGAGTAAGGGTATTAGGTTTCTTTCCCTCTTTCGAAATACGTTAATGCGCTTGCGATATTAAATCTGCTTTTTGCGCACATCGGGTTATTGCTTGTATGGAACATTTTACTTTCAACTGGTTATATATGCACAGAAAACTCCATCTAGCAAAGCTAAAGTCGGAGCGGGAGCGCAAATTAACGCTTCACTCGTAATCTAACCCACCCATAGTTATCTAGGGTCAATAATACATAAATGACATTCTCTAATGAATTACACCAAAATGTTCCATTAATGAACTTCAAAAGATATCCCTGGGATTGGATAAACTTGTTACATTGAAGTTACCCCATATGAAGCTAGGTTGTTTATCTGCTTATTGCATTTGCCCCCAAATTATTTAAAGTAACCTGCAAACCGTGGTTCTTGGTGTTTTAGAAGTGTAAGGGCACAGACCAGTAACAAGCTTTACTTCTGTACATTCTGTTACCCAAATAAACACGTAAATATAGGTTTATATGTAACAAACAGGGAGAAAAATACTCCTGTGGTTTTTAAACCTGAGGTGGTAAAAATCTTGTTGATGAAGTATCATGACCTGGTTTCTTTTCCCTGTTAGGAGTACCAGCGATGGATGGATTTGCCCCATATGAACCAATTTCCCACGGTAAAGCAGATTTATGCTTTGCATTTTTATTTTATTTATATTTTGTTTAGCAAAACTGCTGAATTGCCTTGAAACGTGACATTTATTTGTTTTGTCTGTTAGTATTGGCCAAGGAAAGCCACGTTTTTAAGTTCACAAGTGTTTTGAGCTAACAACCTAATACAGTTTCTTTAAATAGGAAAAACTTTAAAGGGACATGAAACCCAAAAAAAATATTTCATGATTTAGGAAGAACATAAAAATTTGAAACAACTTTCCAGTTTACTTCTATTATCAAATTTGTTTCATTCTTTTGGTATCATTTGTTAAAGGAGCAGCCACCAATCAGCAGCTAGAACCTAGGTTCTTTGCTGCTCCTGAACTTACGTAGATAAACCTTTCAGCAACGTTTAACAAGATAAGGAAGCAAATTAAAGAATAGAAGTAAATTGTAAAGTTGTTTAAGATGTATGCTCTGTCTAAATCATGAATGTCTAATTATAACTTTACTGTCCCTTTTAAACGCTGAATAAATACTCTGTGAAATCTTTATTAAGCTCTGTTTCTCTGTAAAATTGTTTTTAAGATTTTTGTTGACAATGCACTTTTGTATTTTAAATGTTTATTATTTAGTGGTGTCCCCTTCAAATAAATACTGACATCACATAAAATTATTATTGCTAATATAAAAGGTTTTTTAGAGGTATTTATTGCTAAAATGTTGAGTCCCACAAATAATGCTACCCATAGTAAATACAGGAAGTGATGTCTTTATATTTACCACGGTGGGATAGACAATACATTGTTGTGCTGTTGAATTAAGGGGACATTAAAGCATTTTTTTTAAATTATGGAACAGAAATTATTCACTACATTCCAAAATATCTACATAGAAGATGCATGTTTAAAAAGCATTTATAAATGTAATTTTGTTAGAAAAAAAAGCATTTTGGCAGGCACACGTGCCTTGAAAAGCCTCTTAAATGTTGTTTATCTTTCTTCCAATGATGTGGCCATTAACAACAACAATAACAGTTATAAATGTGGTCCTGCATATCAACCAATCACAATGCAACATATTGGAGGGTCATGGTTTTAGTCTTGGGTACATCGAATGCACTCCTGTCTGCCTGAGTTAATTTACAGGGGGGAAAAATGCAACAATTTGTACTTTATAGGGATTTTTTATTTTATTTTGATGTCCCTTAAAGGGGCAGTCTAGTCAAAATTAAACTTTCATGATTCCGATAGGGCATGCAATTTTTTAAAAATAACGTTCCAATTTTCTTTCATCATCAAATTTGCTTTGTTCTCTTGGTATGCTTTGTTGAAAGCTAAACCTAGGTAGGCTCATATGCTAATGTCTAAACCCTTGGAGGTGCCTTTTATCTCAGTGCATTTTGACAGTTTCACAGCGCTAGTTCATATGTGCCATATTGATAACATTGTGCTTACTCCCGTGGAGTTATTTACGAGTCAATGCTGATTGGCTAAAATGCAAAACTGGATTATGGTTATGCAATCCTGAGGAGTTTGTAATAAACAGATTATTTATCTTTTTAAACAATACAATTCTGGAGTAGACTGTCCCTTTAAATATTAGCAGTCAGAACTCAAGAAAGTTTGTATGTGGATTCTTTAAAGACTTAACGATAAAAAGAACTCTTTCTGGGTGGGAATTGCCTCGACTATTTGTACATAATGATGTGGTATATTCTCATGGCAAACTGTAGGTAA
This sequence comes from Bombina bombina, assembly GCF_027579735.1. Lineage (NCBI taxonomy): Eukaryota > Metazoa > Chordata > Amphibia > Anura > Bombinatoridae > Bombina > Bombina bombina. The sequence continues at coordinate 1,262,849,459 of NC_069499.1, read as the reverse complement.
ACTTTCTGACTTTACTGGTGGAGGAGTGAGGTTAATAAAAAAATTTCACCTAAATATTAGCAGTCGGTATTTAAAAAAAATAAAAAATAATATATATATAAATACTCATTGAGTTTTGATTGATATTTTCTGCTCAGTAACTTTGAGAAAAGCAAAGGGACAAGATTATTTACAAGTTTGATGTATTTTGCATCCCCTTCTTGTGAAAACTAGAGTATTTACATGATGATTACAAATATTACCTTTTTATGAGTTGGCAGAGGAGGGGGTACTTTAATTTTGAGGTTCTGGATGTAGTGATCAGTCTGGGTGAATTGATGTGCGACTGGGGTGCAGTATTTGTCTTCCTCATCATTTTTGATTGTCTGTGCTGGTTCAGTTTCTCCAATGTTGCAACATTGTACTTGTGTCTGGCTGTGTTATTTTCACAAGAACAAAACATACCATATTCATGCACATCTGCAGATGTGGTGTACATGATACAGTGTATAGTGTGTGACCAAGGTTGCTACATTGGATAAATATATTTATTATATGCAAAGCAAATAAAAGTATTCATCACTGGAAGCCCTGTTTTAAAATATTATGAAAAACAAACTGTTTGATAACCTTTAGCTTACTGCAACTGAGATGTTGACAGAACCAATTATCAGGTCCAGGCAAGGGACAATAACTACATTGCTAGTTCTGTAGATGGAATAATACAACACTCTCTTTTGGGTATGTATACAGACACCCTCTCAGTTTATTAAGAGGAAGCACCTGTGGGTGTCTGAGGAAGAGACGCCCAGTGTCACTGTTTGTTGAAGCATTTCTTGACAATAAAGGATGAGACATATCTTTTAAATGTTATAAGATTTCCTGAACAATGATAATTTTAATGTTCTAATGCAGTAGTGAAAATATAGGGAGGCTGCCAGTTTTCTGTAGAGTGATATGGAATTATCACTCATAACAATTAAAGGGATAATAAACACCAAAAATGTTATAGTTTAAAAAGATAGTCAATTCCTTTATTTACCATTCCCCAGTTTTGCATAACCAACAGTGTTATAGAAATATACTTTTTACCTCTGGAATTACCTTTTTATCTAAGCTTCTGCTGACTGCCTCCCTATCTCAGATCTTTTGACAGACTTTTTCAGGCAATTAGTGCTAACTGAGGCATTTCAGGCAATTAGTGCTGACTGTTAAATAACTTCACATGCATGAGCACAATGTTATCTATATAAAACACATGAACTAACGCCCTCTAGCTGTGAGAAACTGTCAAATGCATTCATATAAGAAGCGGCCTTCAAGGGCTTAAAAATTAGCATATGAGCCTACCTAGGTTTAACTTTCAAATACGAATACCAAGAGATCAAAGCACATTGGATGATACAAGTACATTGGAAAGTTGTTTAAAATTACATACCCTATCTGAATCATGAAGGTTTAATTTGGACTTTACTATCTCCTTAATCAATAAGCATATGTGTATTGCATAATTGTTAGGCTTTGTGAATTCAGTGTATGGGCTATTTATGAAGGTTTAAATGTTATCACATTAATGTCTCGTATGCTTAATCTATTCTTTGTCCTTCAGCCTTTTCTCAGATGGTGATTCACTTTTACTATGGTGGTAAATTAGTCAACCAAATGACGACCACACGTGTAGAAGGATGCCGGATTTCAGTAAGCCATCATGGAGAGAAAATATATGGTATGGAGGCCTTTGAGAACATTCGATTTCCATCTGCAGAATACATAACAAGTGAACGGCAGAAGCAGATCACCAAAAAGTTATTTGGCCATCTGGACAGAGGGGTCCTCTTATATAGCAACAAGCAAGGCATCTACATCAAAAGACTCTGCCAAGGACGTGTCTTCTGGAGTGGGAATTGTATGCCATATAAAGACCGACCTGCCAAGCTTGAGCGCGATGAAATGGTCAAAATATTCGACACTGCTGAATTTTTAAGAGGTTGGTAGTTCACATTTTTTTACTTTCCATTGCATCACAAAACTCATCAAATATTTTATTAAAATAGAACACGTTTGGTATAGTGTGATTGCAATATTAGAAATATTTCAAAGTAAGTTAGTGAATGGGTTTACTTCTAATATTGTGGCTGCACTGTAACAAAAGTGTTATTAATAAATAGCATGTTTAGTACAGTGGGGTTGCAATGTTAGAACTAAAAACGTAGTGTGAAAATTTGTGGCGGCTAAAATAAAAATACAATATTAAAAAAGCTGTGTATTTTTAAAAGCAGGTTTTACATGGTGTAAAGTAAAAAAAAAAACACTATTGTAAAATGAAAAATATCTATGGGATATTAATATCCTGTATACAAAATTATTATAAAACACTGCATACACATGCACAGCATACCCACAATCTCCCCCAGCTAATATAGGTTTCTTAATAAGCTTTTTGTTTGTTCTTAATTAACAATGGGAATCGCATACATGGGTGTTCCATGGGAGTAACCATTATTATAATGATGAAACATCACTTCACCGGTAGTGTTTTTTTTTTATCTTTATTTTCATTCCAACAAAAAAAAAAAAAAAAAAAAAAAAGAAAAAAAAAAAAGAAGAAAATTATTGCCTCTCACACTCATATGGTCCAAGATATTCTACCAAATCAGGGAACCCCCCCCCAACAACAATTAGCTCTGATTTATTGGCATGTTAAGTTTAAATTAAAGGGACACTCAAGTCAAAATTAAACTTTCATTATTCAGATAGAGCATGCCATTTTAAACAACTTTCCAATTTACTTCCATTAAAAAAATGTGCACAGTCGTTTTATATTTAAACTTTTTGAGTCACCAGCTCCTACTGAGCATGTGCAAGGATAAGTGTGTATGCATTTGTGAATGGCTGATGGCTGTCACATGGTACGTGTATGCATTTGTGATTGGCTGATGGCTGTCACATGGTACAGGGGGAGTGGAAATAGACATAACTTTTAAAATTGTCAGAAAAAAATCTACTACTCATTTGAAGTTCATACTAAGTGCTATTGCATTGTCTTGTTATCTTGCATTTGTTGATTATGCAAATCTACTGTGTTCACTGGTCCTTTAAGTTATTCTCAAAAACCTGCCTTTTCCAGTATTTTTGATTTCTTAAAGGGATAGAGTATTAGTCTCTGATCATTTAAATCCAGTGATTTAATATATCCACCCCATTTACATATAAATCTCCAAATGCTAGATACAGAAATAACTACCACATCAAATTACTCCACAATCATTTGGTTAGAATTTTGTTTAACAGGGTTTTTACATGTGGCCTTCTTTTTTTTTTATTCCAACAAGTTGACATAAGATTTCTACCTATTATAATGACTATATTTAAGAATCTAGTGTTATTTTGATATAATGAACCATCTAGCAGATATATTATATCAGCAGATGCTAGTGTTACACTTAGTTTAAGAGATCTTTTTAGCCAGAACACAACTTTAAAACAGGCAGCTATAAAAACAATGTATAATATTTGCATCCTTACTCTTTTATAGATTCTAGTAATACTTAATTTAGACATATCTAACGGTGTTAGGTAGGACAAAGATAATAAATGATAATGAGATTCTCTGAAACGTATAGCTGGCATTGCCCTTGGAGAATTAAGGAGCTTGGATTCCTGAGTTATCATAGTTCTAATACCATGTGGATATCGAATAGTTAACCTTCCCATATGAAATTACTACATTCTTAAAGTGAAAGTCAATCCTAGCGTTATACAAATGCTAGGATTGACTATTGAAACATATAAAGGGGACTTTCATTCATGTAGTATAAGATACTTCATGTAGAAAGCTCCTTTATTTGTTTCAACCGATCACTGTTCTTAGCTGCTACAGCAGCCCACGGCTAAACATTTTTTTGCTAAGAGGTGACGTTTTCACCTCTTAACCAATAGCCGTGTGGTAAATCCGGCTCCCATGGGCACCAAGCCGGATTTACTGCACGGCTATTGGCTAAGAGGTGAAAACTTCACCTCTTAGCAAAAAATTTTTTTAGCCGTTGGCTGCTGTAGCAGCTAAGAATGCCGATTGGTTGAAACAAATAAAGGAGCTTTCTACATGAAGTATCTTATACTTCATTAAAGAAAGTCCCCTTTATTAGTTTCAAATAGTCAATCCTAGGGTTTGTACAACGCTAGGATTGACTTTCACTTTAATCTCCTTGCCTGTAAAAATCCAAAAAGGTGTTTATTTGGACAATGTAAATTCTCTTTTCAACAAGTAAAAGTTACAAAATGTATTTTTTTGGGGATTAATAAAATGATACATGTAAATCACCACCAGTAGTTTCTAAACAATATCTTCCAGTTTATGTGAACCTTTTCACATATATCTGTCTCGCTACCCTTTCAGTGACGAGATTAGCAATTGTACGTAATGTACAGTGAAACTTAGTTTGCATATCTATTATTTTAACTTTAACTAAACATTTACTGAAAACTTACTATAAGCCAAGTTGAGCATTATAATTAGCGCGAGGAGCATAAACGCGATTAAGAGATTGCAGTGTTCTTTAAGCTCAAAGCCATATTACAAGTAACATTCGTTTGCATGAATTTGCACTAATTTACACTACCAATATTTTCTATGGGTAGCGTTAAACGGTAATATGCGCTCGTATTACAAGTTGAAAGTAAATGCGTTTGCATGAACGCAATCACATTTACTGCTTAAACTTTTTACGCGACCTGAAAGAGTTTGTCCAGAGGAAACAGTTGCACTAAACTACACTTTAAACCCCTAAACTGCAACCCCCCCACTTCAAAAACTACTGCTTTAACCCCTAAACCGCCACACCCCCAAAGCAAAATAAGATTCTGCACTGTTAACCCCTAAACTGCCACCCCCCCACCACAAAGAAACCCACTACACTATTAACCCCTAAACCACCAGCCCCAATGCAAAGAAGCCAACTACACTATTAACCCCTAAACCACCATGCCCCTAATGCAAATAACCCACTTACATCTAAACCCCCTAACCTAAGACCCCCCTTTAGTTAACCCAAAATAGACTTACCCTTACTTTACAAAAAAACCTAACTACCTTTTTAAAAAAAAATAAAAATTACCTGTGAAAATAAAAAAAAAATCTTATCTAAGTAAATAACCTACCATGAGTATTAAACCCCCCTAACATAACTTAAAAAAAAAACCTAACAAATTACCAAAAACAATAAGAGTTGTCTATTCTAAAACCCCAACATAAAAATAAAAAGATTTGAAAACTAAACTACAAATAACCCTTAAATGGGGCTTTTTTAGGGCATTGCCCTAAAGTGATCACTCTTTTTGCGAAGAAAAAAAAAAAGTACAATTCTAACGTTAAACCTCAAGCTATTACAATGAGTTTATTGTGAATTAATCAAAGTTTCCTTTACCTTTGCAGAGTTACAACATTATTACCCAGGCCGTCTTCCAGAAAGCAAAGTCACATTGTGTTTTGGGGAGGAATTTCCAGATGCAACGCCTCTGCATCTCAAGTTAATTATTATTCAGGTTAGAAACTTTATAACTCTGGTGCAAATTCTGGATAAAGTCCAAATGCTTATTAAAAAGGGCTAATAAAATATACTTTAGCTTTCGTTTTCATTTAAAAAGTTTGTGTTTATTTAAAAAAAAAAAATAGCCCAATTGTCTTGTAAATTCATGGCAGCAGATACAATTTTCTGTAAGGTTTCATTATTTGGGGGACCTATAGGCTGATGGAAGTAAATGGTTCAGACAGAGCATATCATTTTAAGATACTTTTCAATATACTTCAAATTAACTTTGTTCTATTAGTATACTTTGTTGAAAGGTATACTGAGGTAGACTCAGAAACAACAATGCACTACTTGGAGCTAGCAAGTGATTGGTGGTGACATACATATATATTTCTTGGCTCACCAGATGTTTTCAGTTAGGTGCCCATACGGCATTGCTGCTCTTGAAATGACCTTGCAGGAGTTAAACTCATTGTTATATACACACAGTCGTGCAATAGTAGAATGCTATAAACTATTAGAGCATTTTCGTTTTGCACTTTTATTTGTCATAAACTTTAACATTATAACCAGCGTGTTATAAGTTTTAAATTACTGTGTAAAAATATATTATGGATAGCATAGGGATGGCTATTAACACACTCATCGTGCTCATATTAAGCGTTACACTCAAGTGCCATCCAAAATTATGCTGTAAAATTTACCACTGTTTGAGACCTTAAGTAAACCATTATTATTATAATTGATAGTACAGCACAGAACTGCTGGAAGAACTTCATTACTTGTGATATACAATATAAATTTCTCCTGTTAAGTGTAGTCAGTCCACGGGTCATCCATTACTTATGGGATATTAACTCCTCCCCAACAGGAAGTGCAAGAGGATCACCCAAGCAGAGCTGCTATATAGCTCCTCCCCTCTACGTCATACCCAGTCATTCTCTTGCACCCAACTAATAGATAGGATGTGTGAGAGGACTGTGGTTATTAAACTTAGTTTTATTTCTTCAATCAAAAGTTTGTTATTTTAAACGGCACCGGAGTGTGTTGTTTTTTCTCAGGCAGCATTTGAAGAAGAATCTACCTGAGTTTTGTGTATGATCTTAGCGGACGTAACTAAGATCCATTTGCTGTTCTCGGCCATTCTGAGGAGTGAGGTAACTTCAGAACAGGGGACAGCGGGCAGGTTCATCTGCAAAAAGGTATGTTGCAGTATATTATTTTCTAAGGAATGGAATTGACTGAGAAAATACTGCTAATACCGATATAATGTAAGTACAGCCTTAAATGCAGTAGTAGCAACTGGTATCAGGCTGATATGTATGTATGTTTACACTTAAGTATTTCTGGGGAATGGCACTTCACTGGGAAAATACTGTATGCATATAACTTTTAGCCTAACTTGCAGTGTGAGCGACTAGCAGCAGGCTTTTTAATGACATTTCATAAATTAGATTTTAAACGTTTGCTGGCATGTTAAATCGTTTAATTATCTGAGGTACTTGGTGAAAAATTGTTTTGGGCGTTATTTTCCACATGGCTGTCGTTTGTTTTGAATTAAAACAGTTTACTGAGCTTCCCTCACTGTTGTATTGTGAGTGGGAGGGGCCTATTTTGGCGCTTTTACTACGCATTAGAAATTCAGTCACAGTCTGCCTTCTTCTCCCTGCATGATCCAGGACGTCTCTACAGAGCTCAGGGGTCTTCAAAACTAGTTTTGAGGGAGGTAATCACTCACAGCAGACCTGTGAGACTGTGCTTTGACTGTGATAAAAACGCTTATATTTTCAATTGTTAGCGGTTTTTCTGATATTAAGGGTTAATCATCCATTGCTAATGAGTGCAATCCTTTACTAAATTTATACATTTACTGTGAAAATTTGGTTTCTATAACTAATCCGGTTCATTGTTATTCAACTGTGACAGTTTTGGTGTGCTTCTTAAAGGCACAGTAACGTTTTTTATATTGCTTGCAAATTTATTTGAAAAGTATTTTCCAAGCTTGCTAGTCTAATTGCTAGTTTGTTTTAACATGTCTGACATAGAGGAATCTCTTTGTGCAATATGTTCAAAAGCCAATGTGGAGCCCAATAGAAATTTGTGTACTAATTGCATTGATGCTACTTTAAATAAAAGTCAATCTGTACATTTTAAGAAAAATTCACCAGACAACGAGGGGAAAGTTATGCCGACTAACTCTCCTCACGTGTCAGTACCTGCATCTCCCGCTCAGGAGGTGCGTGATATTGCGACGCCAAGTACATCAGGGCGTCCATTACAAATCACTTTACAAGACATGGCTAATGTTATGACTGAAGTTTTATCTAAATTACCAGAACTTAGAGGTAAACGCGACCACTCTGGGGTGAGAACAGAGTACGCTGATAATGTTAGAGCCATGTCTGATACTGCGTCACAAGTGGCAGAACATGAAGACGGAGAGCTTCATTCTGTGGGTGACGGATCTGATCCAAATAGACTGGACTCAGACATTTCAAATTTTAAATTTAAGCTTGAAAACCTCCGTGTATTATTAGGGGAGGTATTAGCGGCTCTGAATGATTGTAACACGGTTGCAATCCCAGAGAAATTATGTAGGCTGGATAGATACTATGCGGTACCGGCGTGTACTGACGTCTTTCCTATACCTAAGAGACTTACAGAAATTATTACTAAGGAGTGGGATAGGCCAGGTGTGCCCTTTTCCCCCCTTCCTATATTTAGAAAAATGTTTCCAATAGACGCCACCACACGGGACTTATGGCAAACGGTCCCTAAGGTGGAGGGAGCAGTTTCTACTTTAGCTAAGCGTACCACTATCCCGGTGGAGGATAGCTGTGCCTTTTCAGATCCAATGGATAAAAAGTTAGAGGGTTACCTTAAGAAAATGTTTGTTCAACAAGGTTTTATATTGCAACCCCTTGCATGCATTGCGCCTGTCACGGCTGCGGCGGCATTTTGGTTTGAGTCTCTGGAAGAGACCCTTGACACAGCTCCATTGGATGAGATTACACACAAGCTTAAAGCCCTTAAGCTAGCTAATTCATTTATTTCTGATGCCGTGGTACATTTAACTAAACTTACGGCTAAGAATTCCGGATTCGCTATTCAGGCGCGCAGAGCGCTGTGGCTAAAATCCTGGTCAGCTGATGTGACTTCTAAATCTAAATTGCTTAACATACCTTTCAAAGGGCAGACATTATTCGGGCCCGGTTTGAAAGAAATTATTGCTGACATTACGGGAGGTAAGGGCCATGCCCTGCCTCAAGACAGAGCCAAACCAAGGGCTAGACAGTCTAATTTTCGTGCCTTTCGTAACTTCAAGGCAGGAGCAGCATCAACTTCCTCTGCTCCAAAACAGGAAGGAACTGTTGCTCGCTACAGACAAGGCTGGAAACCTAACCAGACCTGGAACAAGGGCAAGCAGACCAGAAAACCTGCTGCTGCCCCTAAGACAGCATGAAGTGAGGGCCCCCGATCCGGCAACGGATCTAGTAGGGGGCAGACTTTCTCTCTTCGCCCAGGCTTGGGCAAGAGATGTCCAGGATCCCTGGGCGTTAGAGATCATATCCCAGGGATATCTTCTGGACTTCAAAGCTTCTCCTCCCAAAGGGAGATTTAATCTTTCAAGGTTGTCAACAAACCAGACAAAGAAAGAGGCGTTTCTACGCTGTGTTCAAGATCTTTTGTTAATGGGAGTGATCCACCCGGTTCCGCGGTCGGAACACGGACAAGGGTTTTACTCAAATCTGTTTGTGGTTCCAAAGAAAGAGGGAACCTTCAGACCAATCTTGGATTTAAAGATCCTAAACAAATTCCAAAAGGGTCAGTACATGACCACAGTGGATCTAAAGGATGCGTACCTTCACATACCGATTCACAGGGATCATTACCGGTACCTAAGGTTTGCCTTCCTAGACAGGCATTATCAGTTTGTAGCTCTTCCCTTCGGGTTAGCTACGGCTCCAAGAATCTTTACAAAGGTCCTGGGCTCTCTTCTGGCGGTACTAAGACCGCGAGGAATAGCTGTAGCTCCGTACCTAGACGACATTCTGATACAAGCGTCAAATTTCCAAACTGCCAAGTCTCATACAGAGTTAGTTCTGGCATTTCTAAGGTCGCATGGGTGGAAGGTGAACGTAGAAAAGAGTTCTCTATTGCCACTCACAAGAGTTCCCTTCTTGGGGACTCTTATAGATTCTGTAGAAATAAAAATTTACCTGACAGAGGACAGGTTAACAAAACTTCTAAATGCTTGCCGTGTCCTTCATTCCATTCAACACCCGTCAGTGGCTCAATGCATGGAGGTAATCGGCTTAATGGTAGCGGCAATGGACATAGTACCTTTTGCACGCCTGCATCTCAGACCGCTGCAATTGTGCATGCTAAGTCAGTGGAATGGGGATTACTCAGATTTGTCCCCTATGTTGAATCTGGATCAAGAGACCAGAGATTCTCTTCTATGGTGGCTTTCTCGGCCACATCTGTCCAGGGGGATGCCCTTCAGCAGGCCAGACTGGACAATTGTAACAACAGACGCCAGCCTGCTAGGTTGGGGCGCTGTCTGGAATTCCCTGAAGGCTCAGGGGTCATGGACTCAGGAGGAGAGTCTTCTTCCAATAAACATTCTGGAATTGAGAGCAGTTCTCAATGCCCTTCTGGCTTGGCCTCAGTTAGCAACTCTGAGGTTCATCAGGTTTCAGTCGGACAACATCACGACTGTGGCTTACATCAACCATCAGGGAGGGACAAGGAGTTCCCTAGCGATGATGGAAGTATCAAAGATAATTCGCTGGGCAGAGTCTCACTCTTGCCACCTGTCAGCGATCCACATCCCAGGTGTGGAGAACTGGGAGGCGGATTTCCTAAGTCGCCAGACTTTTCATCCGGGGGAGTGGGAACTTCATCCGGAGGTCTTTGCCCAAATACTTCAACGTTGGGGCAAACCAGATATGGATCTCATGGCGTCTCGCCAGAACGCCAAGCTCCCTTGTTACGGGTCCGGGTCCAGGGACCCGGGAGCGGTCCTGATAGATGCTTTGACAGCACCCTGGACCTTCAAGATGGCTTATGTGTTTCCACCATTCCCGATGCTTCCTCGATTGATTGCCAGGATCAAACAGGAGAAAGCATCGGTGATTCTAATAGCGCCTGCGTGGCCACGCAGGACCTGGTATGCAGATCTAGTGGACATGTCATCCTGTCCACCTTGGTCTCTGCCTCTGAGACAGGACCTTCTAATTCAGGGTCCTTTCAAACATCAAAATCTAATTTCTCTGAAGCTGACTGCATGGAGATTGAACGCTTGATTTTATCAAAGCGTGGATTTTCGGAGTCAGTAATTGATACCTTAATACAGGCTAGGAAACCTGTTACCAGGAAAATTTACCATAAAATATGGCGTAAATATTTACACTGGTGCGAATCCAAGAGTTACTCATGGAGTAAGGTTAGGATTCCTAGGATATTGTCTTTTCTACAAGAAGGTTTAGAAAAGGGTTTATCTGCAAGTTCTTTAAAGGGACAGATCTCAGCTCTGTCCATCCTTTTACACAAACGTCTGTCAGAAGTTCCAGACGTTCAGGCTTTTTGTCAGGCTTTGGCCAGGATTAAGCCTGTGTTTAAGACTGTTGCTCCACCATGGAGCTTAAACTTAGTTCTTAACGTTTTACAGGGTGTTCCGTTTGAACCCCTTCATTCCATTGATATCAAGCTGTTATCTTGGAAAGTTCTGTTTCTAATGGCTATTTCCTCGGCTCGTAGAGTCTCTGAGTTATCGGCTTTACATTGTGATTCTCCTTATCTGATTTTTCATTCAGACAAGGTAGTTCTGCGTACTAAACCTGGGTTCTTACCTAAGGTAGTCACTAACAAGAATATCAATCAAGAGATTGTTGTTCCATCATTGTGCCCTAACCCTTCTTCAAAGAAGGAACGACTTCTGCACAATCTAGATGTAGTCCGTGCCTTGAAATTTTATTTAGAGGCAACTAAATATTTTCGCCAAACATCTTCCCTGTTTGTAGTTTATTCTGGTCAGAGGAGAGGTCAAAAAACATCTGCTACCTCTCTCTCTTTTTGGCTTCGTAGCATAATACGTTTAGCCTATGAGACTGCTGGACAGCAGGCTCCTGAAAGAATTATAGCTCATTCTACGAGAGCTGTGGCTTCCACGTGGGCCTTTAAGAATGAGGCCTCTGTTGAACAGATTTGCAAGGCTGCAACTTGGTCTTCTCTTCATACTTTTTCCAAATTTTACAAATTTGACACTTTTGCTTCTTCTGAGGCTGTTTTTGGGAGAAAGGTTCTTCAGGCAGTGGTTCCTTCTGTGTAAAGATCCTGCCTTTCCCTCCCGTCATCCGTGTACTTCTAGCTTTGGTATTGGTATCCCATAAGTAATGGATGACCCGTGGACTGACTACACTTAACAGGAGAAAACATAATTTATGCTTACCTGATAAATTCCTTTCTCCTGTAGTGTAGTCAGTCCACGGCCCGCCCTGTTTTTTATGGCAGGTCTTAAATTTAAATTAAATTCCAGTCACCACTGCACCCTATAGTTTCTCCTTTCTCGTTTGGTTTCGGTCGAATGACTGGGTATGACGTAAAGGGGAGGAGCTATATAGCAGCTCTGCTTGGGTGATCCTCTTGCACTTCCTGTTGGGGAGGAGTTAATATCCCATAAGTAATGGATGACCCGTGGACTGACTACACTACAGGAGAAAGGAATTTATCAGGTAAGCATAAATTATGTTTTTACTGCACACCCCATAGCAGTATGTTATGTGAGGGATTTAGTGCACACGCCAGATGTTAGTCGGTCCTTCACAATCACTCAAGTGATACAAATAATATATATATTTCTGTATATATTAGAGCAAAAATAAATACACTACTGATTGCGCTTGAGCAATATTAACGTACAATAGAGCTAATATTTTTGTGCTAAATCTATAATCTAGGCCAAAGTGTGAAGTCTCCATCAACCCCACTTTCTTACTAATTCCACACTGTGGTAGATTCACTAAGGCTCCCTCCTGGCTCTCTAATTCCTGTTATTTTGTCAAATCTGTTCACTAAAGCTGATTCATCTCTACATTCTTTAGTAAATATAGGCTCCATAAAGTTACATATGAGCTTTAGACGCTTATTAGTGAATGCACGAAACTGATATTTTTTTAGAAACATTTGTGGTAAATGAAATTAAATTTTTTTATATTTAGCATTTTTGCAAATTGAAATATCATACATTTTAGGAAATGAGATGCCTTTTGATGGAAAGCAAAAATACAGATTTTTAACACACATTTTAGTGCTGTATTAATTAATCTTTTAACCATTTGTCTCATATTGTATGTTGCATGATCTATTGTTTGTGATGGGTTTACAATAGGGAAGAATTGTGGTTATGGGGTGGCTAACAAATGTAGAGGTTTTCTAAGTATTTTTTATTGAGTGCATTGCATGATTCTAGCTGAGGTGAGGTAGCAGTTAAAGGGAAATAACAGAACAATAATAGAAATGCTCTAATTTACTACTACTAAGGGTTAAATACATACATAAAGTCAGCTAGATTGGCAGTGCACTGACTGGTAATTCATATGCTGCATATAGCACCCATTTTTAGCTCTTGACCTTGATAGGTCACAAGACTGTTCTATTTTTTCCCTGTTTCCATACAGCCAGTAGTAATAATATGGGATCAAGATACAAAATGTGTTTTGCAGTGTATATTCTGCTCCACAGTTGAAAAGTCACTAGAAAATAGGTGTTTTCTGTAAGTACCCATTGCAAAAGCGTCACAAAAAAAGTTGACATAAACTCTCAAAAATGTAGTCACCCCTGTGTTACAGTTAGATGAAAATAGTTTGTGGTTATGGTTCAAAGAATCTTTTTACTGACTGTTAGGTATATCTGTGAAGGTTTAGGTGGACAAGTTCCCAGACAGAGAACCTGTTCATCCGCAATCACCAATAGTGATGCAGCATTGTCTGGCGAATTTTAAGATTTCACAACAGCTGTCATGTGCAATCCCACCCCCTACTTTTATGCAACCAATTGCACCAAAGCAGTTGTTGTCAATTACTGTGGCTGGAATAGTTTGAGGTGATTTTAACCCATCACCCCTTAGGTGGCAGAGAGAACCAAGCCTTTATAGCAAGGGCACCAAAGCTTCAAATGCAGCTTCATAAATGGTTGCATAAAATAATCGCCACACAGAAATGGTAGCAATTGAGACATACTTGGAGATCTGGAACCTCAACTAGTTCACTAATTGTGACTAGTACAAACCTGCAGTAGAAGAGTTAAGAAACAAGGAATTTGCTTATCTTTGACAGAGTAAATTAAATGGACAGTGTACTGTAAAATGTCCTACCCTTAAATGTGTCCCCAATTATTCATCTTACCTGCTGGAGTGTATTAAAGTGTTTAGAAAATGGCTTCTTTACCTTTATTTTGACATTTGAAATAACTGATTTTTTCCTGTGGGATCCCTACCTACACTGATCATTTCACTACTTAAGTATTGGCTATGAAAAAGTTTGTATAAATATAGCCAGCAGAAGAAATTATTGTCCCAGAGGGAAGTAGGAGAGAAAAGTAATAAAATGTGAATTTTCAATGGCTCTAGCTAAGGGCCTGATATTCAAAACATTGTCAGCATGGAGAGAAATCACACATATCTTTGGAATTTTTTTAGACCTTGTAATGTAATGTAGGAGTCTCTGTTCCATATAAACAACTCTACATAGCAACATAAAAAATTTTCAAGATAAAATTAGTGTTTCTAATTGGGGGGATTTAAGGGCCTCGCCGTACAGATGAGACTTCTTCGAACATTTCACCCGAGTAGCAAGATTTTACATATCCGGCCCTAAGGCCAATGTTCTAAAGCTGTCTGCTCTATCGAGCTTATCTAAGATGTCTGGTCAGTTCTGTGAGATCCCTGAAAAACATTTAGAAAGGCACATTTTAGCTTAATAGCTGTTTATCCTGCTATGCAGAGTTCTGAATGTGAAGGAGAGACACACATTACAATATAATGTTCAGAAAAAGCCTCCAAAAATGTTGCGAGAATTGTCTCTATGCCGGGGGAATTTTTGATCATCAGGCCCTAAGTATTGGACTGTGGTATACAGACAGAGATAAGGTAATGAAGCCTGTGTGTTTTTACACATTGAGGGGAAACCAATTTTGCAGTACAGGCAGTCCCCAGGTTACAGACATCCGACCTAAGTACAAAATAGAAAATAGAGCTTTATAGCCAATCCTTCTTTTCAGGATAACCCAAAATACTCCAAATTCAATTGTCACAAGGACAGAAAGTGATCTGAAATTTTCTGAACAGGGGCACAGATAGCAAAACAAACTTTTCCCTATGCTTTCCAAAACTAAAAAAATGTTTGGCTAGAGTTTCACCTAAAAAAGTGCCTGTTCCAACTTACATACAAATTCAACTTAAAGTGAAGGTCCATTTTGATGAATTAGTGCCCCGTTTTTAATAAACCTATTAAAAACAAGGGCACTTTAATTCATCAAAATTGACATTTCACTGTTTCCTTCAAAAACTTACCTTTTTATCCTGAATGCCGCTCCAGCGATTCCCCAGGCCGTCGGAAGCCTCTACAGACATCAGAAATGACGAATCAGGCTTCCTCCAATCACAGCTTCCCCCCCCCGGGGAATCTTGGCCTGATGCAACGCTGTGATTGCAGGAAGCCGGATTAGTCATTTTGGACCACAAAGACGGCTTGTGACGGGCGAAGGAAGTGCTGGAGCGGCTCCCAGGATTAAAAGGTAAGTTTTTGAAGAAAACAGTGAAATGTCAATTTTGATGAATTAAAGTGCCCTTGTTTTTAATAGGTTTATTAAAAACCGGGCACTAGTTCATCAAAATGAACCTTCACTTTAAGGACAAACCTTCAGAACCTATCTTGTTCGTAACCTGGGGACTGCCTGTACACTGTCCCTTTAATAACTTTTGTCTCCTCACTGGTAAGTTTTAACTGTAGTGAGATGTTTCCCAACCTGGGGATAAATATACACTGAACATAAGAATTATATTTACATCCGCACCCTCTTTCTGAAACTGTCCATAAATCTTTTTCAGATGTCATGTGATTCATGTTTTGTGATCTCCACGCCTTAGTTTTACTTTCTGTTTTCTGACTTTTCAGATAGAACAGCTTGGCTTAAGGTCAGTCATTGAAGAAATAACAAAGAGTTACAGTAATCCAAGTATTCATGTGCTTCAGGAACCGCCAATGGATCAAGTTCCACGCCTGCTCTCAGACGCTTGCACAGCACACCCAAGATCATTTTACAGAGAGAGCCAGCAGATAACTGTTTGAGTTACTCTGTGTGCCTCACATTATACATATTAAGGTTGTGTGCCTTAAAAAAACCAAAAAAACAAAAAAAAAGAGATTTATATTTTTATACTTTGTTTGTACTTCTGTTTTGTACAAGAAAAAACAAACATTCTTGGATTTAGGCTGTTCATTTAAATGTTACCGATAAGTATGAATTAATTATCAGTGATTTGTATGGCTACGGTAATTAATATTTTGACATGATCACCCATTCTGCAGAATATTTGTAGGCACAGATTATGTTACAGTAGTACACTGTATTACCTAAAAAGCTGCAGTAAACATCTTATTAATACAGGAATTATTAGTACAAGTAGTATACAAATGCAACAAAATCTAGATCAAGTGTGGTCAGCCTTTTTTTATGTCTGTAGGGTGTCACTTTGATCTTTTCACACAAATTAATTTAAGATTACACATTTTATGCACTAAATGTTGTAATACTATTGTGTTGAATCATTTATTATTTATGGTAAATAACTTAATTTTCTTGAAGCCACCATTGTGGTGCAAAATATACCTAAGCCTTAGTCTCATTACTGGCAGCAAGGAAACCAATTTCATACAACAGTCTTATGATCAGCACTTTGTGATCTACTAGTATATAATAGTTTATCATTTGAGTGCATCTGGTCAAGGCCATTGTGGGCAAAATTCACGATCAGATGGATAATCTCAAAAATGTCTCCATTCTTTAGGTTCATCAGATGTATAGAGCATAATGTATTTGGTGAGTCAGGAGAGATCCATTAGTGAATTTTGTCCAATGTAAACCTGTTCTGGTTCTGGTTCTGGTAATGCAAAGTAGCTAAGGGGACTGAAAACTGTAGTCAGTTTAGGTCACATCTTCAAAGAAAGATTTGCTCATTTTGAGCAGTTTTCAGATGTGACATATTTGTAAAAAGTATAAATAATTTTGAATTTGTCTGAACTGATTTATTTGTAATAGTTTTTAAAAAGATGCAATTTTTGTGCCTAACAGTTTTTATAGAAACTTTATTTGTTCTGTAATGATATTTTACAAACAGTTTGATCCTGCCCTCCCAAACACATTGTCAATTAAAATTATATAACCTTAACGGGATAGGAAAGTCAAAATTAAACTTGCATGATTCAGATAGAGCATGTCATTTTAAGACACTTTTAAATTCACTTCTATTTTCAAATGTGCTTCGTTCTTTTAGTATCCCTAGTTAAAAAATGAATATGCACATTTCATACACTAGTGGGAGCTGCTGCTAATTGGAGCCTGCACACATTTGTCTCTTGTGATTGGCTAAATAGATATTTTCAGCTTCCTGTCAGTAGTGTTATTCTGTCCCTTCAGCAATGGATAACAAGAGATTGAAGAAAGAGATTTGATAATAGAATTAAATTGGAAAGTTGTTTAAAAGTGTATGTTCTATCTGAATCATAAAAGAGAACTTTGGGGTTTACAATCCCTTTAAATAATGTAGCTACAATTTAATTTTAAGCAGTTATATATAATAATACAAATATCTATTACCTTAGTGTTGTATAAAGACAAATGTTTTAGAAAATCCATTTACAAGTAAATACCTTATAATAAAATAAGACTTTGAAATGCTTTAATGTACTTTAAAATCAGCTTTGATGTTTGACGGACTATTGACACAGAATCTCAGCTTCTGTTTTATTTTAGCATTTTTCAAAATTTTGCAAAAAAAATAAAAAAGGGAACCTCCAAAGTGCTAATAACGACATATTATATTTCATACAGATTGGCTGAAACTTTTATAGTCTATGCCACAAGTTTGTTAGGTAATTAAGATCCTTTATTTACCGTATAAACAGATTTCAAAGGCACAAGTACCGTTCAGTTGGTAACATTTTTGGAGTTAAATTTCCTTTTAAAGGGATATTATACTGTAAACTTTTCTCCATTTTTAATTTGTTCCCAATGATCCATTTTACATGATGGATTGATTGTATTAAATTGTTTACAAATAGTTCATTTGCCTTTCTTTTGTGATTTGTCATTTTGCATGTTATAACCTCTACCTATTCTGAAAATGTAAATACTGGCATATTAATAAGAGGCAACCGCAAAAATGAATACCCACACAGCCCATTTGAAATGGTTTCCTGCAGTTGCTTTGAATACAATGGACTCTAATTGGCTGCTTGCTCGAGTATCCTTGAGTGTCCTGTTTCATATATACATATTTTGTGTATAGCCATTAATATGCATGGCAAATAAATATTTATTTCTGAGCTAAAAAAATATCTGCATAGCAATGATTTTTTTACAACAGTAATTTTAACAAGATTACATATCTTTTTAATGGGATTTAAAACTGAAAATACATAAAGTAATCTTTTTATATTTTTAAGAATTTGAAATAATATAATCAATTTGTGATTACGTAGACAGGGATTCAGTATGTGACTATATATCGTTTTCAGTTAATGACTATATTTATTTTACATGTTTTTTTTTTTTTAATTTGCTAGAAATAAAATTTTGTTTTTATTTTTTATGTTTCATCCTTTGGGCGTCTTTATTTATATCACTGTAGAGATAACATTTATTTAAAAATGTGCCTGAAACTTTAAAGTTATTTTTTAAGGAAGAACATGGCAAGCTTGTTAATACTGAATAATATGCAGTGCTGTCGTTATATTAATACTGATCTACAATGATGATTTGAGTTTCATTTGTTTTGGCTTCAAATGAAAACTTTATTAACATTATCATCCCTTTAATGTATTATCCGTACTTGGTCCCTAGAAACATACATGCTCAGTATTATTAAAAATGCTATTATGCTAGCAAGATTTTTTATATTTGTTTTAACCCTTTCACCCTTATTTTTGTGGAATAATGTAGAAACCATCAAAGTGTCATTAGTATTTGTAGGTATGGGAAAAATCTCAGCAGTCAGTTGAGTTTAAATTGAGCCTTAAAGGGACATTAAACCCAAATTTTTTCTTTCATGATTCAGATAGAGAAAACAATTTTAAACAACATTCCAATTCACTTCTATTATTTAATTTGCTTAATTCTTTAGATATCCTGTGCTGAAGAAATAGCAATACACATGGGTGAGCCAATCACAAAAGGCATCTGTGTCCAACCACCAATCAGAAGCTACTGTGCCTATCTAGATATGCTTTTTAGCAAGGAATATCAAAAGAGTGAAGCAAATTAGATAATAGAAGTAAATTAGAAAGTTGTTTAAAAATGCATGCTCTTTCCCAATCATGAAATAAAAAATTTGGGTTTCATATCCCTTGCGTACAATACTACATCACTTTTTTGGTCCATATCTCTCCCTAAATTTTCCCACAACCACATCATAAAGTCTGCTCCCTTTACCACAGAAATCTTTGGGCATACAAGTATTATTATAGCTATTTGGATACAGATTCCAAAGCAATAAACCTTTCATTTAAACGGAGGGCACCATACATCAGCCAGTATAAACAGGCAACGTTGTGAAGAAAATACAGATTGCAGCTGCAAAGGGTTAATGTTCTTGAAGATGGAAGTATAGGGTTCCTAGTGGTGACGGTGGATGATTGTGAAGGTGCTGAGAATGTCTGAGTAAAGCTTGAAAAAAGAAGTGAAGGTGATGACAGAGATTTTATTCATATGGAATCTGCTTCTATGATGGTAGATGCAGAAGATGGTAAACAAGGATTTGTAAGGATTCTGAAGATGGTTATAGAAGGTAATTGTGAATGTTTTTTTTGTTTTTTTTTAAATAGTGTCAAGGGCAGTGGTTAGGGTCACCGGTTAGGGTCACCAGGTGTCCCGCATTTCATTGATTGCCATATAAAACATGTAAAAACGGATGCTTAACTAAAGGAGACTGAACTGAGTTCTGGTGGGGATATACAGATGATAGGAATATCAGGGCCATGGCACTGGTCTGAGGTTTGATTTGGGCAAACAATTGACATGACTAAAGGGCTTTGTGTGCGATCTGAGGTTCAGTATGGACATATAACTGATACAAGTAATGAGCTCTGATCTGAAGGCCGATGACAAAAGCACCGATGCCATGGGATTTAATTTGACATTGGGTCACAGCCTGTCCCATGTATTTCCATTGGTAACTCCTCCAGTATTTTTCTATATGTAACGTGGCAATTATAGTGGTGGTTGTGGGTTTGTAACAATTCTGGAAGTTGTGTGGAATAGTAGATGAAGATTTTTTTTAACGTACTCAATTTGGTGATAGAGGGTTCTGTATAATGTGTAGTGAAGGGTTGTCAATGTTACTGATTATGGTGTTTAATGGATAGTAGGAATGAAAGGATTTGTAAGGATCCTAAAAGTAAAAGATGAGGGCTGCTGCTTGCTATGTTAGTGGAGGTGTTGTTTGCGTTATGTTTTTGTTGTTGTTTTTATTTTGGTACTGAAGGGAATAGAGAAGGATTTGTAAGGATAGCAATGGTGATGATGGAACATTGTTAATGAGGGTGAAGATTCTGGAGGACTGTGTTTGGTAGAGATTTTTAGGAGGTAGTCAATCATATGTCCTTGCAGTGAGGGTAGAGTTGAATGAAAGTATTAGTGAATGGTTTGTAAATATGTTGGTGATGGTCATGTATAAGTAAGGGTACTAAATGTGATGGCAAATTAATGCATTTGTTCATTCCTGTAAGTAACATGATACCTTTGTCATAGGACTGGTTTGGCAAAGTCTATCTTTGAAGAGCCACCCATACTGTATATGTATTTATACTAATGAGCTATGCCAAGGATGTAAAAATGAGTAGCTCAGTGTTAAACAAACCATAGTCATACATGTATATTGGTGTCATTTGTAAATTCACTGTTGAAAATGTTAAGGTAATTTAATATTGAAACTATAAGTTGTTTCATTTTGAGTATCACAAATGGTTATGATTTCTTATAAAGATACCATTTATGAGGAACATTTAACATAAAATGTATTTATAGAACTAATGCAACATTAGGAGTAATGTTTTGCAAGACTGAAATATGAGGAAACAAATAACTCATATGATCTTGGACTAATCAGCTTTAAATTGTGTTATAAAAATCAGGATGTTCACATTCCTAGGTCCAGTACTCTGATTGCATGAGCAGCTGTTCAGGTCCAATACACTGATTAAATGACATTTTCCTGAAGCCCAGTCCACTGATTAGATGCATAATTACTTATGTACAGATTACTAACTAGTTCAGTTGTTTCTCAGGAATGATTAGATGAGTGTTTTTTGCATTTGCTATGTTACATCAGATGGTTGTCTTAGCTGCAATTTTTACTGTATCCCAGTGTACAGAGGGCGGCGCTAGTCATAGTTTTGCTGTATTGTTAGGTTGCTGAACAATTTTATTTTGGGAACTAGTTGCTTTGAGGCAGTGATTATAAGACATCTTGTTTATGAGGTATTTTACAAGCCACAAGCTAATAATGTTTCATTGCATTACTGCCATAAAAAACATGTAAATATATAGTATCAAAAACTGCTGGAACCACCAATTATAGAATTTATATTTTCTCCCCTTTGAACTTAGCTGATCATAGTGGATTAATAACAATACCTAGAGTATCCAACCCCTTACTCTGGTATCCCACACCAGGGAAATAAAACCTGTATGTTCTTGAAGTGTTTTTTATTTGTTTAATAAATTAATTTACTGATGCAGCACCACCTGTGCAGTTTTAGATTACTAGCTGTGTGTGAGACCTTTAATCATACGAACCACTGATTTTAAAGAGCATCATAGCTCCAATATGTGAATAAGAAATAAACTACAATATAATAATATATTTTTTTTTATTTATATTGCATTATTTTATTTCATTTTTGTCTTTTCATTAGATTCTCTGCAGAAAAATATCAAACAATATATATTGTACATTTTAGATGGATATAAAACCCAAACATTTTATCTTGTGATTCAGACAGAGCATAACATTTTTCATTTTTTTTCCAATTTACTTCTATTATCAATTTTGCTTTGTTCCCATGGTATTCTTTGTTGAAGAGATACTTGCGTTAGGTGTCTGGAGCAGAAAATAGTGCTACCATCTAGTGCTCTTGTAAATGGATAACATTTTTGCCAAACTGCTGACATATAGGGCTCGATTTATCAAGCTCTTTGCCTCTCTGCGACTGCAGGTTCTCACAGGTGAACCTGCAGTCACAATTTATCAAGCAGCGGTCATCAGACCACTGCTTCCCTACCCTCTTCTTCACCTCTTAGGTGGAGAATTTCAATCTCCCCGGTCTCGTCTGACCGGGGAGATTGACAGCTCCTGCCCGCACGTGATTGGCTGTGCACGAACAGGGGGCGGCATTGCAGACTAACGCTATTTTGCAATGTTAAATCCCGCCAGGGGAATTCAGTCCGCCAGAGGCGAGCTGCGGTGGACAGATGCGCATATGTACGCCCCTGTCCACCGTAGCTTGATAAATCGAGGCCATAGTGTTACATCCCTGCTTTTCAACAAAAAGATACCAAGAGAAGGAAGACATTTTGATAATAGAAGTAAATTAGAAAGTTGTTTGAAATTACGTTTTATCTAAATCATGAAAGAAGAATTTTGGTTTTCATATCCCTTTAAGAGACATATGGGGATATCTTGTATTTTTATTTATTTTGATCACGCTATTGTTTGTGATTAACTACACCAGTATTTCTTCTGTTATGTGTGATCAGTCCACGGGTCATCATTACTTCTGGGATATAACTCCTCCCCAACAGGAAATGCAAGAGGATTCACCCAGCAGAGCTGCATATAGCTCCTCCCCTCTACGTCAGTCCCAGTCATTCTCTTGCACCCAACGACTAGATAGGATGTGTGAGAGGACTATGGTGATTATACTTAGTTTTTATGACTTCAATCAAAAGTTTGTTATTTTACAATAGCACCGGAGCGTGTTATTACTTCTCTGGCAGAGTTTGAGGAAGAATCTACCAGAGTTTTTTACTATGATTTTAACCGGAGTAGTTAAGATCATATTGCTGTTCTCGGCCATCTGAGGGAGGTAAAAGCTTCAGATCAGGGGACAGCGGGCAGATGAATCTGCATTGAGGTATGTAGCAGTTTTTATTTTCTGAATGGAATTGATGAGAAAATCCTGCCATACCGTTATAATGACATGTATGTATACACTTCAGTATTCTGGGGATGGTATTTCACCGGAACTACTCTGTTAAAAGTCACTAATCCTTTTAATAAGTATTTATCATGTTAAACGTTTTTGCTGGAATGTAGAATCGTTTACATTTCTGAGGTACTGAGTGAATAAATATTTGGGCATTATTTTCCACTTGGCAGTTGTTTAGTTCTAATTGTGACAGTTTCGTTTCTCTTCACTGCTGTGTGTGAGGGAGGGGCCGTTTTTGGCGCTCTTTGCTACGCATCAAAAATTTCCAGTCAGTTACTCTTATATTTCCTGCATGATCCGGTTCATCTCCGACAGATCTCAGGGGTCTCCAAACTTCTTTAGAGGGAAGTAGATTCTCTCAGCAGAGCTGTGAGAATTTTATATTGACTGTGAATAAAAACGTTGATCTGTAATTTTTATGTCAAATTTAATTATTGTTATTTTACTATGGGAACAAACCTTTGCTAAAAGTTGTGTTGTTTTAAAGTTTGATGCTATAACTGTTTTTTTTTTCAGTTCATTATTTCAACTGTCATTTAATCGTTTAGTACCTCTCTGAGGCACAGTACGTTTTTGCTAAAAAAGATTATAACCAAGTTGCAAGTTTATTGCTAGTGTGTTAAACATGTCTGACTCAGAGGAAGATATCTGTGTCATTTGTTCCAATGCCAAGGTGGAGCCCAATAGAAATTTATGTACTAACTGTATTGATGCTACTTTAAATAAAAGTCAATCTGTACAATTTGAACAAATTTCACCAAACAGCGAGGGGAGAGTTATGCCGACTAACTCGCCTCACGCGGCAGTACCTGCATCTCCCGCCCGGGAGGTGCGTGATATTATGGCGCCTTGTACATCTGGGCGGCCATTACAGATAACATTACAAGATATGGCTACTGTTATGACTGAAGTTTTGTCTAAATTACCAGAACTAAGAGGCAAGCGTGATCACTCTGGGGTGAGAACAGAGTGCGCTGACAATACTAGGGCCATGTCTGATACTGCGTCACAGCTTGCAGAGCATGAGGACGGAGAGCTTCATTCTGTGGGTGACGGTTCTGATCCAAACAGATTGGATTCAGATATTTCAAATTTTAAATTTAAATTGGAGAACCTCCGTGTATTACTAGGGGAGGTTTTAGCAGCTCTCAATGATTGTAACACCGTTGCAATACCAGAGAAACTGTGTAGGTTGGATAAATACTTTGCGGTACCGGCGAGTACTGACGTTTTTCCTATACCTAAGAGACTAACTGAAATTGTTACTAAGGAGTGGGATAGACCCGGTGTGCCGTTCTCACCCCCTCCAATATTTAGAAAGATGTTTCCAATAGACGCCACCACTCGGGACTTATGGCAAACGGTCCCTAAGGTGGAGGGAGCAGTTTCTACTTTAGCTAAGCGTACCACTATCCCGGTGGAGGATAGCTGTGCTTTTTCAGATCCAATGGATAAAAAATTAGAGGGTTACCTTAAGAAAATGTTTGTTCAACAAGGTTTTATATTGCAACCCCTTGCATGTATCGCGCCGATTACGGCTGCGGCAGCATTTTGGATTGATTCTCTGGAAGAGAACCTTAGTTCATCTACGCTAGACGACATTACGGACAGGCTTAGAGTCCTTAAACTAGCTAATTCATTCATTTCGGAGGCCGTAGTACATTTAACCAAACTTACGGCTAAGAACTCAGGATTCGCCATCCAGGCACGTAGGGCGCTGTGGCTAAAATCCTGGTCAGCTGATGTTACTTCTAAGTCCAAATTACTTAATATACCTTTCAAGGGGCAGTCTTTATTTGGGCCCGGTTTGAAAGAAATTATCGCTGACATTACAGGAGGTAAGGGCCACGCCCTACCTCAAGACAAAGCCAAAGCTAAGGCTAGACAGTCTAATTTTCGTCCCTTTCGGAATTTCAAAACGGGAGCAGCATCAACCTCCACTGCACCAAAACAGGAGGGAGCTGTTGCTCGTTACAGGCAAGGCTGGAAGCCTAACCAGTCCTGGAACAAGGGCAAACAGACCAGGAAACCTGCTGCTGCCCCAAAGACAGCATGAACCGAGAGCCCCCGATCCGGGACCGGATCTAGTGGGGGGCAGACTTTCTCTCTTCGCCCAGGCCTGGGCAAGAGATGTTCAGGATCCCTGGGCGCTAGAGATCATATCTCAGGGATACCTTCTAGACTTCAAATTATCTCCCCCAAGAGGGAGATTTCATCTGTCAAGGTTGTCAACAAACCAGATAAAGAAAGAAGCGTTTCTACGCTGTGTACAAGATCTGTTATTAATGGGAGTGATCCATCCGGTTCCGCGGTCGGAACAAGGACAAGGGTTCTACTCAAACCTGTTTGTGGTTCCCAAAAAAGAGGGAACTTTCAGGCCAATCTTAGATTTAAAGATTCTAAACAAATTCCTAAGAGTTCCATCGTTCAAAATGGAAACTATTCGGACAATCTTACCCATGATCCAAAAGGGTCAGTACATGACCACAGTGGATTTAAAAGATGCTTACCTTCACATACCGATTCACAAAGATCATCACCGGTATCTACGGTTTGCCTTCCTAGACAGGCACTACCAGTTTGTAGCTCTTCCATTCGGATTGGCTACGGCTCCAAGAATCTTCACAAAGGTTCTGGGTGCCCTTCTGGCGGTACTAAGACCGCGAGGGATTTCGGTAGCTCCGTACCTAGACGACATTCTAATACAAGCTTCAAGCTTTCAAACTGCCAAGTCTCATACAGAGTTAGTTCTGGCATTTCTAAGGTCGCATGGATGGAAAGTGAACGAAAAGAAGAGTTCTCTTTTTCCTCTCACAAGAGTTCCATTCTTGGGGACTCTTATAGATTCTGTAGAAATGAAGATTTACCTGACAGAAGACAGGTTAACAAAGCTTCAAAATGCATGCCGTGTCCTTCATTCCATTCAACACCCGTCAGTAGCTCAATGCATGGAGGTGATCGGCTTAATGGTAGCGGCAATGGACATAGTACCTTTTGCACGCCTACACCTCAGACCGCTGCAATTGTGCATGCTAAGTCAGTGGAATGGGGATTACTCAGATTTGTCCCCTACTCTGAATCTGAATCAAGAGACCAGAAATTCTCTTCTATGGTGGCTTTATCGGCCACACCTGTCCAGGGGGATGCCATTCAGCAGGCCAGACTGGACAATTGTAACAACAGACGCCAGCCTACTAGGTTGGGGCGCTGTCTGGAATTCTCTGAAGGCTCAGGGACTATGGAATCAGGAGGAGAGTCTCCTTCCAATAAACATTCTGGAATTGAGAGCAGTTCTCAATGCCCTTCTGGCTTGGCCCCAATTAACAACTCGGGGGTTCATCAGGTTTCAGTCGGACAACATCACGACTGTAGCTTACATCAACCATCAGGGAGGGACAAGAAGCTCCCTAGCAATGATGGAAGTATCAAAGATAATTCGCTGGGCAGAGTCTCACTCTTGCCACCTGTCAGCAATCCATATCCCGGGAGTGGAGAACTGGGAGGCGGATTTCTTGAGTCGCCAGACTTTTCATCCGGGGGAGTGGGAACTTCATCCGGAGATCTTTGCCCAAATACTTCGACGTTGGGGCAAACCAGAGATAGATCTCATGGCGTCTCGCCAGAACGCCAAACTTCCTCACTACGGGTCCAGATCCAGGGATCCGGGAGCGGTTCTGATAGATGCTTTGACAGCACCTTGGAACTTCGGGATGGCTTATGTGTTTCCACCCTTCCCGCTGCTTCCTCGATTGATTGCCAAAATCAAACAGGAGAGAGCATCAGTGATTCTAATAGCGCCTGCATGGCCACGCAGGACTTGGTATGCAGATCTAGTGGACATGTCATCCTGTCCGCCTTGGTCTCTACCTCTAAGACAGGACCTTCTGATACAGGGTCCATTCAAACATCAAAATCTAACTTCTCTGAAGCTGACTGCTTGGAAATTGAACGCTTGATTTTATCAAAACGTGGTTTTTCTGAGTCGGTTATTGATACCCTGATACAGGCTAGGAAGCCTGTTACCAGAAAGATTTACCATAAAATATGGCGTAAATACCTATACTGGTGCGAATCCAAACGTTACTCCTGGAGTAAGGTTAGGATCCCTAGGATATTGTCCTTTCTACAAGAAGGTTTAGAAAAGGGTTTATCAGCTAGTTCATTGAAGGGACAGATTTCAGCTCTGTCCATCTTGTTACACAGGCGTCTGTCAGAAAATCCAGACGTCCAGGCCTTTTGTCAGGCTTTAGCTAGGATCAAGCCTGTGTTTAAAGCTGTTGCTCCGCCATGGAGTTTAAACTTAGTTCTTAACGTTTTACAGGGTGTTCCGTTTGAACCCCTTCATTCCATTGATATAAAATTGTTATCTTGGAAAGTTCTGTTTTTAATGGCTATTTCCTCGGCTCGAAGAGTCTCTGAGTTATCAGCCTTACATTGTGATTCTCCTTATCTGATTTTTCACTCAGACAAGGTAGTTCTGCGTACTAAACCTGGGTTCTTACCTAAGGTAGTCACTAACAGGAATATCAATCAAGAGATTGTTGTTCCATCCTTGTGTCCAAATCCTTCTTCAAAGAAGGAACGTCTTCTACACAATCTGGATGTAGTTCGTGCCCTCAAGTTCTACTTGCAGGCAACTAAAGATTTTCGCCAAACTTCTTCCCTGTTTGTCGTTTATTCTGGACAGAGGAGAGGTCAAAAAGCTTCTGCTACCTCTCTCTCTTTTTGGCTTCGTAGCATAATACGTTTAGCCTATGAGACTGCTGGACAGCAGCCTCCTGAAAGAATTACAGCTCACTCCACTAGAGCTGTGGCTTCCACTTGGGCCTTTAAGAATGAGGCCTCTGTTGAACAGATTTGCAAGGCTGCAACTTGGTCTTCGCTTCATACTTTTTCCAAATTTTACAAATTTGACACTTTTGCTTCTTCGGAGGCTATTTTTGGGAGAAAGGTTCTTCAGGCAGTGGTTCCTTCTGTATAATGAGCCTGCCTATCCCTCCCGTCATCCGTGTACTTTTGCTTTGGTATTGGTATCCCAGAAGTAATGATGACCCGTGGACTGATCACACATAACAGAAGAAAACATAATTTATGCTTACCTGATAAATTCCTTTCTTCTGTTGTGTGATCAGTCCACGGCCCGCCCTGTTTTTAAGGCAGGTAAATATCTTTTAAATTATACTCCAGTCACCACTTCACCCTTGGTTACTCCTTTCTCGTTGATTCTTGGTCGAATGACTGGGACTGACGTAGAGGGGAGGAGCTATATGCAGCTCTGCTGGGTGAATCCTCTTGCATTTCCTGTTGGGGAGGAGTTATATCCCAGAAGTAATGATGACCCGTGGACTGATCACACAACAGAAGAAAGGAATTTATCAGGTAAGCATAAATTATGTTTTTCACAAACTAACGAGTCACTTTTTTTAATAAAATGGGATGTTAACTAGAAGATATCTTAGAGTCACGATGGTGAACTTTAAGTGACTTTTGCTCTAAGGTTCAGTAACTGTGATGTAATAGTCACATTTTTTTATTTTTTATAAAAATACATTATGATATTAAAATTGGTAATTATTTTCCAAAATATAAGTTCCATTCCATTGCTTTCACTTAAAAAAAATACTGGCATTTCAGTTAAGGTCAACGTCTGAATGAATTTTGGGCTAAAAATAGTGAAATAATGTTACAGCCATCTGCTTCCTCTTAGCGCTTTAGCTGCTGACTGTCATCCCAGCTCAGCGTGTGAAATGCTTTCTGTTACAAAATAAACAGCCTCTTCTGATTTCTTGGTAGTGGTTTTCCAACAATGTATTGCTTAATCAATGGTGAGGGACATCAGCTAGCAGGCAGTGCTTTTGCAATTTTCCTAAGGTCTATTGGAAATGTGCAGTGCTGAATTATATTTCATATCTAGGGATTTTAATCCTGGAAAATATTTATTTTCTTCATAGGTTACAATTACTCCTTAGATCTTTACAAATCTGAAAAAAAATTATTTACAACAGAAATGCAAGAGCTAGTGACAGTTTTAGTGTGTTTGAGGGCTGCCATGTAGTTTATACAGCACCCCCTTTCCACAAAAATGTCATCTTCCATTAAATAATTAAATACATGTAGGGATAGATGGAAGAAAATAAGGGCCCCCTGCTCCCTTGATATCTTTTTGAACCACCAGATGTTTTGGTCTAGAACCAGCTCTGGTAGAAACACCAATAGCTAAAGCTTCTGCTAATATGAGTAAATAATTACATGGCAAATAGTAATGCATAGGCCAAATTTCAAACTAGTCATATGCATATATGCTAGGTAGGACTTAAAACCTAATTATGGCTGATCTCAGGAAAATAAATAAATAACCACAAAAATATGTATTTAACTATTTTATACCTTTAGACTTGATATGTACAGTATATCTACAGAATGTCAGCAGGTGTCAAATACAAGGCTTGAAATTCCTGTGTGTAACGTAAAAGAACACAAATCAAAATAAACTTGATTCAGACAGAGCATGCTGTTTTACGACAAATTCCAATTTACTTCAATTATCAAAATTGTCACAGTCTTTATATTCACACTTTCTGGGGATCAAGATCCTACTGAGCATGTGCACAAGCTCACAGGGTCTATGTAAACAAGTCTGCGATTGGCTAATGTCTGTCATATGGGGCCGGAAAATGAGAGGAAAAAATAAATTTGCCGGTAACAAATATACTACTTATTTGAAATTCAGAGTAGGTGTTAAATTGTTGTCTTTTTATTATGCACTTGTTAATTATGCAACTCTACTGCATTTAGTGAACCTTTAAAA
Organism: Bombina bombina; assembly: GCF_027579735.1. Lineage (NCBI taxonomy): Eukaryota > Metazoa > Chordata > Amphibia > Anura > Bombinatoridae > Bombina > Bombina bombina. Next base: position 1,262,819,655 of record NC_069499.1, on the reverse strand, counting down.
AAAGAGGCTTAAAATCAATTAGATGTCAGTCTGAGGGACTGATATTTTACTGTCTGGACACTCAGAGTTACAGGACAGACCCCGTACAAATAAAATTAGGGAAAGAGCAAGGGGAAAGTGTGGAGTATGTTTTCAGTATCTGTTCCTCTTTTCTAGAAAACTTCATAATTCCATTCGCAGAGACAAGATGTTGCAGGGCAGTAAAAAAAAATCCCCTGGCAGCTTCATGATACTTTTTTTTTTTTTAATTCTACTTACATTTTTTTTTTTAAACAAAACAAACAAAAAAATTGTGTTTCACCAACAAAATAAAATGGCATTTGGATGTGTTTTAGACTGAGGGCAAGATTACATATGCGGCGTGTACACCGTTTTGGTATCACATATACAGCGGCGCATATATTTCACCCGTCGCCCTCAATTTTCACTCCCATAAGCTAACATAGAACCGCGTCACATCACATATTCAGCACAAGGACTTACGCGGCAAAAATGGAAAAATTTGACTCCATTTTCACCTCGCCACACATAGGCAGGTGCAGCAAGACATGGAATCCTATTGGCTGATTTGAACAGCCAATAGGATTTAAGTAGCTTTCATCCTATTGGCTGATTTGAATTTGAAGACTCAAATCAGCCAATAGGAATGCAAGGTACCCCATATTTAAACGCGTACCTTGAATTCAATCCTCAGTGTGCGGCGGTGATCGTACGAAGAGGATCTCCGTGATCCATGGCTCTGCGGTCGCCGGTCTTCAGTTCCGTGCTCCGCGCTGTCTTGTTCCTGGAAAAAGATAGACTATATCACCGCTTGGAAGAAGACTTTAATGCCTGACTTCAGGAAGTACCTATTTGGGGGTTAGACTTAGGTTTTTTTTTAATTTTTTTTTAGATTAGGAAGTTAACAGGTCTTTAAAAAAGAGCTGAATGCCCTTTTAAGGGCAATGCCCATACAAATGCCCCTTTAGTGGCAATGGGTAGTTTAGGATTTTTTAGTGTTAGGTTTTTTTTTATTTTGGGGACTTTGGTGGGTGGGGGGTTTTACTGTTAGAGGGGGGGTTTAGTATTTAAGGTAAAAGAGCTGTTTAACTTAGGGCAATGCTCTACAAAAGGCCCTTTTAAGGGCTATTGGTAGTTCAGCATTAGATTAGGGGGTGTTTTTATTTTGGGGGGCTTTTTTATTTTCATAGGGATTAGGTTTAAATTTTTTATTTTTGATAATTTGGATTGTTATTTTATGTAATGTTAGAATTTTTAATTTTTTGTAATCTTAGATTAATTTAATCTTAGTTTTTTTTTTTTAAGTAATGTTAGCTTTTTTATTTACATTTTTTGTAACTTAGTATTTTGTAATTTAGGTAATTGGGGTTAATTTAGGGGGTGTTAGGTTAGGGGGTGTTAGGTTAGGGGGCTTAGTAATTTAATTAGTTATTTGCTTTGTGGGGGTTTGGCGGTTTAGGGGTTAATAGTTTTGTTAGGATTATTGCGTTGTGTGGGTTTGGCGGTTTAGGGGTTAATAGTTTTATTAGGATTATTGCATTGTGTGGGTTTGGAGGATTAGGGGTTAATAGATTTATAAGGTTTGTTGCAATGTGGGTTAATGGCAGATTAGGGGTTAATAGTTTAAATAGGTACTTTGCGATGTGGGTTAATAGTTTTAATAAGGACTTTGCAGTGTGGGTGAATGGCATATTAGGGGTTAATACATTTATTAGGTTGTTTGCGATGTTGGGGTTGGCCGATTTAATGGTTAATACTGTTATTAGGTAATTTTGCGATGTGGGTGAATGGCGGATTAGGGGTTAATAATTTAACTAGGCATATTGCGTTGTGGAGAGTTATCGGTTTAGGAGTTAATACTTTTATTATTAGTTTCGGTGTTGGTTTGATGGCGGATTTAAGGGTTTTTACGCGTTTTTTGGATGCGGGTTAGACTTTTATGGGAGATTTGACTTTTTTTTTATTTTCTTAGGCGCCGGCAGTTTCTAAAGTGCCGTAAGTTGCTGGCGACTCCAGAAATTTGTATTTACGCACATTTACACACATTTCTGAACTGCCGGCGGGGTTTATGTTATACCCCGATGTGCGAGGTGAAATTACGGGCAGTTGTGCTGAAGCTTGCGCCGCCTACATATGTGATCTTGCGATGTTTTTAGGCAGATTCTTTTCAGTATATGACTTATATATGAATTACAGGAATACACTGTTATCTTTATAAATTAAGATTATCCTTGTGTTGTGAAGGTATATTGATTTTATAAAAGACACAGATATGAATATTTGCATTCACCTTCATATCTGGGAATATAGCAGCAAACATAACAACAGTGTATAAACCACGTAAATCTAAAAGCCCAAAACAGGGGTTAAACAGTTAACTAATAAAAATAATACCAAGGAGAATGGTAAAAAGCCTAATCAATCCTGATATGGCCAAAACACATTAATAGAGCTAGTGGAGACTACTCTTTGTTAGAGTACAAACAGTGTTAATTGGGCAATAGCAAATAAACATCCATAGCTACAAAAATATTAGCTTAAGATACTTATTGGGGTAGATTTATCATACCCCGGGCAGACATGATTCGCTATAGTGAATCATGTCCACCCTGCATTGCTAAATGCCGACAGCACACGCTGTCGGCATTTAACATTGCACAAGCAGTTCTGGTGAACTGCTTGTGCAATGCTGCCCCCTGCAGATTCGTGGCTGCTAGCAGGGGGTGTCAATCAGCCCGATCATATATGATCGGGCGGATTGCTGTCCGCAGCCTCAGAGGTGGCAGATGAGTAAAGGAGCAGCGGGTCTTAAGACCGCTGCTTCTTAATTCCTGTTTCAGGCAAGTAACAGCTATATTCAGGGCCATTCGGCCCTTAATAAATTGGCCCCTTTGTCTTCTTAACAGTGTAAAAAACATAGTCTATGGTGTATACGTCTGCATCAAACATCTGTCCGCTTTCGCGCTGTTGCTCTTTGTCACACATCTTTGTTTTTAAGCTTATATTTTGGGGCAAGGAAGTGAAGTCTTCCTTACCTTTATTAATATGTTTTAAATGTATTTGGTGTAGACTACTTTTTATAACACCCTTAAAAGGACATTGTACCCTAGAATTTTTTTGCATAAATGTTTTGCAGATGATCCATTTATATAGCCCATCTGGGAGAGTTTTTGTAACAATGTATAGTTTTGCTTATTTTTTTAATAACATTGTGCTGATTTTAAGACTCCTAACCAAGCCCCACAGTGTCAGATGCATACGCGCATTTACAGATTCATGCTGGCTCTTGTTTATGTTATGTCTTTTCATATGCAGGGAATTGAGAGAGTGTCTGCTATTCTTGTTTTTCCAGCTCCTTTCACTGGGTGTTCCAGTCAATCTAATTAACAGTGCTAAACTGGGGGCTTCTAAGTAAGTTTTTAAAAGGTTTTATATTGGATTTTTAGATCAGTATCTGTGCATATTCTTCTTTATAGTAGCGTCTATTACTTGCAGTTATATCAAAATTGGGGTGCACTGTCCCTTCAACTATGTCCCAGTGAACCGAGATTTGAAGGAAAAGAGACAATCTTTTAATGTTGGTTTAAAACACTTTTGAGGATTTAGCTACTTGTGGATTTTTATTCCTAATATAGCGTGTCGATCACAATTATTTAGAAAAACATATCATATCTACAAAATTCTCTATAGGCTTTAATGATGATTTTCTTTTGAAATACATTAGATACATTTTTTGTAACGGATTGTGATCAACCTCATAGTGTCCAGTGTAAAAGGTGGTTAGTGTCCAAAATCCTGCCTACAAACAGATCTACTAAACCACTGGTTTTCAAACCTGTCAGGCCTCCCCAACAGGACTACCTTTAGTGAGAGCAGGTAATGTAACCATGTTTACTAATCAGCTGATTATTTCACCTGTGCTCCAGTTCAGATATCCTCAAAATCTGGCTGGGAGGCATGAAGACAGGTTTGAAAACCAGTGGACTAAACCATCCAGAAGGTGAAGGCAGATTATTTCTAAGGCAAACAGGTAAGCTCTTCTAGAAACCCGGGAAGATAGTTGAAGGGAATCCAACAAAGTAACTAATATGTTTTATTAGACCAGAGACTTACTCATATTTGCAAGTTCAATTTTTGTATTTGTGTAAAATGTTTATATTAATTGTGTGGTTTTCATGGAAGATGGTACTTTTTTAGGGATCATTATAAAATCTACAGTGACCTTAAGAGAATTAATGGGTATAGGGACACAGCTGTTTATGCCTGACTAAGTGCTGTATAGACAGGAAACGCACTGGATAAGCAGCTGAATGTTGTGCTGAATTGGTGGTGTTAATTTTTAACAATTTAATAAATGTTGAACTTTTAAACTTAAATATTTTGCACAGACTGTCACTCTGCTGATATTAGACTGTGAGCAAAGTAAAAGGGAGACTAAATTCAAAATGAAACTTTCATGTTGTAGACAGAGCAGGCAATTTTAACCAACTTTCCAATTTATTTGCATTATCAATTTATGCTCAGTCTTTTGATATGCAAACATTCTGAACCATCAGCTCTTACTGAGCTTGTGCAAGAGTTCACAGTGTATACGTATATAAGTCTGTAATTGGTTGATGACTGTCACATGGTACAGTGGGCAGGGAAATGAAAACAATCATTGAAATTTCTCTGAATTTTTTTACTGATTATTTGAAATTCAGATTAAGTGCAGTTGCATTTTTCTTTTTATAGTTCATTTGAAGATTATACAATTCTACTGCATTTAATGGTCCTTTAAGATAAGAGATGAAACTAGACTGTTATATATATTTTTTTTATATATTCAACAAAATCATCAAAGAAAGAATCAGTGGTGTTGAAGTACTCCTGCTTAGAGATCAAACCTTCATCTGTCATACCACCGCCTCCTCTCCCTTGTTCTGCTGCCTCTGCTCCTCGGCCGTTGCCATGGACTCATGAGGTTGTTGTGTGGTGCTCGGCGTTGACATCATCACCGCGTGCCATGAATGTCGCTCCGGTTCTCTCAGTGTGCACCCGCTATCCTGCGCCTATTTAAAGGGACACTAAACCCAAATTTTTTCTTTCGTGATTCAGATAGAGCATGCATTTTTAAGCAACTTTCTAATTTACTCCTATTATCAATTTTTCTTCGTTCTCTTGCTATCTTTCTTTGAAAAAGAAGGCATCTAAGCTAAGGAGCCAGCCAATTTTAGGTTCGGGGCGTGGACAGCAATTGTTTATTGGTGGGTGAATTTATACACCAATCAACAAGAACAACCCAGGTTATTCACCAAAAATGGTCCGGCATCTAAACTAACATTCTTGCTTTTCAAATAAAGATACCAAGAGAATGAAGAAATTTGATAATAGGAGTAAACTAGAAAGTTGCTTAAAATTGCATGCTTTATCTGAATCACGAAAGAAAAAATTTGGGTTCACCCACCAATAAACAAGTGCTGTCCAGAGTAACGAACCAAAAATTGGCTGGCTCCTTAGCTTAGATGCCTTCTTTTTCAAAGAAAGATAGCAAGAGAACGAAGAAAAATTGATAATAGGAGTAAACTAGAAAGCTGCTTAAAATTGCATGCTCTATCTGAATCCCGAAAGAAAAAATTTGGGTTCAGTGTCCCCTTAAAGTGAAGGTAAACTTTGGTGAATGAAAGCCCGTTTTTTAAAAATACTATTAAAAACAGGGGCACTTTCATTCATCAAAGTTTTCAAAGCAGCCGTTTTGTTAAAAAAATTACCTTTTTTTTCTTTTCACTGCTACAGCAGCTTCCCCCACCTAGAGATCCTCTATTCACCAGTTAGCAATGACTAATCCTGCTTCCTCCAATCACAGCATGGCCTCAGGCAATGACTACCCTGGGGGGAAAGCTGTGATTAGAGGAAGCAGGATTAGTCATTGCTGACGTGTGAACAGAGGATCTCTATGTGGGGGAAGCTGCTGTAGCAGTGAAAAGAAAAAAAGGTAATTTTTTTTTTAACAAAACGGCTGCTTTGTAAACTTTGATGAATGAAAGTGCCCCTGTTTTTAATAGTATTTTTAAAAAACGGGCTTTCATTCACCAAAGTTTACCTTCACTTTAAGGTAACCTCCTACTATTCTCTGTGCCCTAGTATAGGTTGTGCTGTGTGTACTCATGGGTGCTCTATTACAACTGTTTGTACTGTTTGCCTGCTGCTGAACCTTACTCTGACCTGTGATTACCCTTTTGATTAACCCTTTGACACTCAGAAAGGTTGGGCTGATTCCTGCTACTGAACCCTGCTCTGCCTAAGTGACTACCCTTTTGATTAACCCTTTGGCTCTCTGAAAGTTTGGACTGACTACTTGTTGCTAAACCCTACTCTGCCTAGTATCTTTCTATATTATTTAACCCCTTGGTTCTCTGAATTATTGGTACAGCTTTCTGCTGCTTTCTCCTGTTTTGCCATATGGTTTACTCCTTTGCCTTGCCCCTTATTTCTTGGAGTTCTGAGCTACCTATTTGCTGCTGTGCCTGGCCTACCTTATTTCTTTTAACTGTTAAATTTAGTATTGGTATTTTTCTTTATCTTTCTACCTGATGCCGGGATAAGAATACTACTGGCCAGGATTGGACTGATAAAGAAATATCCCACCAACGTTACATCATCTTCTACATCTTTGAGGACTTTCCTAACATCAGAGGTAAAAAAAAACTGTCTTCCTGTTTATGAGATTTTCACCCAGGTTGTCAATCAAACTGGAATCTTCAACCAATGAAAGTTCTTCTCAGTGCATCTGTCTTATAGTTCCATCCTACAGTACACATCAAGTTGGTCAGCACGGAATTTAAGCCATTGTAGTGTAGTTGGCCTAGAAAAGAAATTAACAAAATCGTTTCCAAGATATCAAAGTATTTGTAGCGTTTATGGTGCAAAAATAACTATTGGAAGACAAACCACCCCAGGCACAGTATGTTTTCCTTCATCTTCTCTTGTAATCTTGTTTTTTCCTTTCTGGTCAATCCCACCAAAATTTTTGTTTGTGTTGTCTCCTACAAAAGCAATAACTTTCTCCATTAGACCGTACTCATTCAACATTATTTTCATGTCTCAGTTGTTTCTTCCATGAGCAACTAAAAAAAAACACTGCATGGTAAATTTTGCATTCCACTATATCATTTAATTCTGTTTCTTTTATAAAAGGAAAATCTGATTCCAGTGCATCAGTAAATACACATTTTATTTGAATAGTTTTTACAATATGTATTAATTAGTGACCGTAATAAGCCACAGAAAGTAGGATACAATACTTTAGCAAAATAATAATGAATATACTGCCTGGAGCAAGTAAAATCAATTTATGTGCAGGCCCCAAAAATTTAGAGAATAGGTTCTGCAGTCAGGCCTAGGTGTAAAACAATATTGATGAGAAACAATACTAATGCAAATAATAGTTATTTCCATTAATACATTTTTAATTTTAACTGTGGCAGTTTGTTTGTTAACGGTTTTAACGTTTTTCTAATCCGTTTTTGGGCCTAAGGGGTTAATCATCCATTTACAAGTGGGTGCAATGCTGCTTTAGTCCCTTATACACACTGTAAACATTTCGTAGAGTTTACTACTTTTTTATCACTGTTTTGCAGTTTATATGGTAGTTTTTTTCTCTTAAAGGCACAGTACCGTTTTTATATAATTGCTTTGTCACATTTATTAAAGTGTTTTTCAAGCTTGCTGGTCTCATTACTAGTCTGTTAAACATGTCTGACATAGAGGAAACTCCTTGTTCATTATGTTTAGAAGCCATTGTGGAACCCCCTCTTAGAATGTGTACCAAATGCACTGACCTTTCTATAAGTTATAAAGACCATATTATGACTTTTAAAGATTTATCACCAGAGGTTTCTCAGACTGACAAAAGGGAGGTTATGCCATCTAGCACTCCCCACGTGTCAGAACCTATAACTCCCACTCAAGTGACTGCAAAGTACATCTAGCACGTCCAATGCGTTTACCTTACAAGACATGGCGGCAGTTGTAAATCATACCCTCACAGAGGTATTGTCCAAACTGCCAGGGTTACAAGGAAAGCGAGACAGCTCTGGGGCTAGAACAAATACAGAGCTCTCTGACGCTTTAGTAGCTATGTCTGATACACCCTCACAATGTGTAGAAGCCAAAGCAGGAGAGCTTCTATCTGTGGGTGACATTTCTGATTCAGGGAAGGCGTTACTTCAGCCTGACTCTGAAATTACAGCATTTAAATTTAAGCTTGAACACCTCCGCTTGTTGCTCAGGGAGGTTTTAGCGACTCTGGATGACTGTGGCACTATTGTAGTTCCAGAGAAATTGTGTAAAATGGACAAATACTTTGCAGTGCCTGTTTACACTGACGTCTTTCCACTCCCTAAGAGGTTTTCAGAAATTATTACTAAGGAATGGGATAGACCAGGTGTACCGTTCTCTCCCCCTCCTGCTTTTAAAAAGATGTTTCCTATAGATGCCGCAACACGGGACTCGTGGCAGACGGTCCCTAAGGTGGAGGGAGCAGTCTCTACTCTAGCTAAGCGTACAACTATCCCTGTCGAGGACAGTTGTGCTTTCCTAGATCCAATGGATAAAAAATTAGAGGGTTTCCTTAAGAAAATCTTTATACAACAAGGTTTTACTCTCCAGCCTCTTGCATGCATTGCCCCAGTCACTGCTGCAGCGGCTTTCTGGTTCGAGTCTCTTGAGGAGGCTCTACAGGTAGAGACCCCATTGGATGATATCCTAGAAATTCATTTATTTCTGACGTAATTTTTCATTTAACCTAGCTAACGGCTAAGAATTCAGGTTTTGCCATTCAGGCGCGTAGGGCGCTATGGCTTAAATCCTGGTCAGCTGACGTTACTTCTCAACATCCCCTTCAAAGGGCAGACCCTATTCGGGCCTGGACTGAAGGAGATCATTTCTGATATTACTGAAGGAAAAGGCCACGCCCTTCCCCAGGATAGGTCCAACAAATTAAGGACCAAACAGACTAATTTTTGAAACTTCAAGAGTGGCGCAGCTTCATCTTCCTCTATTACAAAACAAGAGGGAAATTTTGCCCAGTCCAAGTCAGTCTGGAGACCTAACCAGGTTTGGAACAAGGGGAAGCAGGCCAAAAAAACCTGCTGTCTAAAACAGCATGAGGAGTAGCCCCCGATCCGGGACCAGATCTAGTGGGGGGCAGGCTTGGGCAAGAGACGTCCAGGATCCCTGGGCTCTGGAGATTGTTTCCCAGGGATATCTTCTGGATTTCAAAGCTTCATCTCCAAAGGGGAGATTTCATCTCTCACAATTATCTGCAAACCAGATAAAGAGAGAGGCATTCTTACGTTGTGTTCAAGACCTACTGGTTATTGGAGTGATCCACCCAGTTCCAAAGGAGGAACAGGGGCAGGGCTTCTATTCAAATCTGTTTATAGTTCACAAAAAAGAGGGAACTTTCAGACCAATCTTGGATCTCAAGATCCTAAACAAATTTCTCAGGGTCCCATTCTTCAAGATGGAGACTATTCGAACCATCCTACCTATGATCCAGGAGAGTCAATATATGACTATCATGGACTTAAAGGATGCTTATCTACACATTCCGATACACAGAGATCATCATCAGTTTCTCAGGTTCGCATTCCTAGACAGGCATTACCAGTTTGGGGCTCTTCCCTTCGGGTTAGCCACGGCACCAAGAATCTTTACGAAGTTTCTAGGGTCCCTTCTGGCAGTTCTAAGGCCGCGGGGCATAGCAGTGGCCCCTTACCTAGACTACATTCTGATACAGGCATCGACTTTTCAAATTGCCAGGTCCCATACGGACATTGTTCTGGCATTCCTGAGGTCTCACGGGTGGAAGGTGAACGAAGGAAAGAGTTCTCTCTCCCCTCTCACTAGAGTTTCCTTCCTAGGAACTCTGATAGATTCAGTAGAAATGAAAATTTTTCTGACAGAGGTCAGGTTGTCAAAGCTTCTAACTTCCTGCCGTGCTCTTTATTCCACTTCTGGTCCGTCAGTGGCTCAGTGTATGGAAGTAATCGGCTTAATGGTAGGGGCAATGGACATAGTTCTGTTTGCCCGCCTACATCTCAGACCACTGCAACTTTGCATGCTCAATCAGTGGAATGGGGATTACACAGATTTGTCCCCTCTACTAAATCTGGATCAAGAGACCAGGGATTCTCTTCTCTGGTGGCTATCTCGGGTCCATCTGTCCAGAGGAATGAGTTTCTGCTAGCCAGAATGGACTATAGTAACGACAGATGCCAGCCTTCTGGGCTGGGGTGCAGTCTGGAACTCCCTGAAGGCTCAGGGTTCGTGGACTCAGGAGGAGGCCCTCCTTCCGATAAACATTCTGGAACTAAGAGCGATTTCCAATGCTCTTCAGGCTTGGCCTCAGCTAGCTGCGGTCAGGTTCATCAGATTTCAGTCGGACAACATCATGACTGTAGCCTATATCAACCATCAGGGGGGAACAAGGAGCCCCCTGGCAATGTTGGAGGTTTCAAAGATAATTCTATGGGCAGAGGTTCACTCTTGCCATCTCTCAGCTATCCATATCCCAGGAGTAGAGAACTGGGAGGCGGATTTTCTAAGTCGGCAGACTTTTCATCCAGGGGAGTGGGAGCTCTATCCGGAGGTATTTGCCCAGTTGATTCATCTATGGGGCAAACCAGAACTGGATCTCATGGCGTCTCATCAGAACACCAAGCTTCCTCGTTACGGGTCCAGGTCCAGGGATCCCAAGGCAGCGCTGATAGATGCTCTAGCAGCACCCTGGTCCTTCAGCCTGGCTTATGTGTTTCCACCGTTTCCTCTGCTCCCTCGTCTGATTGCCAAGATCAAGCAGGAGAGAGCTTCAGTGATTTTGATAGCCCCTGCGTGGCCACGCAGGACTTGGTATGCAGATCTGGTGGACATGTCATCCTTTCAACCATGGACTCTGCCGCTAAGGCAGGACCTTCTACTTCAAGGTCCCTTCAAACATCCAAATCTAATTTCTCTGCGTCTGACTGCTTGGAGATTGAATGCTTGATTCTATCAAAGCATGGTTTTTCCGAGTCGGTCATTGATACCTTAATTCAGGCTCGAAAGCCTGTCACCAGGAAAATCTATCATAAGATATGGTGTAAATATCTTCATTGGTGTGAATCCAAGGGTTACTCATGGAGTTAAGTCAGGATTCCTAGGATATTATCCTTTCTCCAAGAGGGATTGGAGAAGGGATTGTCAGCTAGTTCCTTAAAGGGACAGATTTCTGCTCTGTCTATTCTATTGCACAAACGTCTGGCTGAGGTTCCAGACGTTCAGGCGTTTTGTCAGGCTTTGGTTAGAATCAAGCCTGTGTTTAAACCTGTCGCTCCGCCATGGAGTTTAAATTTAGTTCTTAAAGTTCTTCAAGGGGTTCCGTTTGAACCTTTGCATTCCATAGATATTAAACTTTTATCTTGGAAAGTTCTGTTTTTAGTAGCTATCTCCTCGGCTCGAAGAGTTTCAGAGTTATCTGCTTTACAGTGTGATTCCCCTTATCTAATTTTTCATGCAGATAAGGTAGTTTTACGTACCAAACCTGGGTTTCTTCCTAAGGTGGTATCTAATAAGAATATCAATCAGGAGATCTTTGTTCCTTCATTATGTCCTAATCCTTCCTCTAAGAAGGAACGTCTATTACACAATCTTGATGTAGTTCGTGCTTTAAAGTTTTATTTACAAGCTATGAAGGATTTTCGTCAGACATCTGCTTTGTTTGTTGTCTACTCTGGACAGAGGAGAGGCCAAAAGGCTTCGGCAACTTCTCTTTCTTTTTGGCTGAGAAGCTTAATCCACTTAGCTTATGAGACTGCTGGCCAGCAGCCTCCTGAAAGAATTACAGCTCATTCCACTAGAGTGGTGGCTTCCACCTGGGCTTTTAAAAATGAAGCCTCTGTTGAACAGATTTGTAAGGCGGCGACTTGGTCTTCGCTTCATACTTTTTCTAAATTCTACAAATTTGATACTTTTGCTTCCTCGGAGGCTATTTTCGGGAGAAAGGTCTTACAGGCAGTGGTGCCTTCCGTCTAAGTTCCTGCCTTGTCCCTCCCTTCATCCGTGTCCTAAAGCTTTGGTATTGGTATCCCACAAGTAATGGATGAACCCGTGGACTGGATACACCTATACAAGAGAAAACAAAATTTATGCTTACCTGATAAATTTATTTCTCTTGTGGTGTATCCAGTCCACGGCCCGCCCTGTCATTTTAAGGCAGGTGTTTTTTATTTTTAAACGACAGTCACCACTGCACCCTATAGTTTCTCCTTTTTTCTTGCTTGTCTTCAGTCGAATGACTGGGGGTGGTAGTTAGGGGAGGAGCTATATAGACAGCTCTGCTGTGGGTGTCCTCTTGCAGCTTCCTGTTGGGAAGGAGAATATCCCACAAGTAATGGATACACCACAAGAGAAATAAATTTATCAGGTAAGCATAAATTTTGTTTTTTGGTCAAGGTGTAAAATTATTATTTATTTTATTCATAACAAGTAAATGTGAAGGGAGGGAAGGGAAGGAGAGATAAATAAAACAACCAGTGCAGGGACACAGCATATTTTTAATTACTAATTAAGAGACAACAAAAAAGAAAAGTCTGCAACATTAGTTAAATGCAATGTCCCTGTAAATTATTATTATTTTTTTTTTAAATGAAGAAAGGCTATATAATATATCGGTTGTTTTTTGTATACTGCACAGTCAATTTCTTGCTGTAAATCAGTACATATGAACTTTCTGCCTTACAAGGGATTTTGTGCACTAGAAAGAGGCTTGCAGTATATATATATATATACTGCAAACCTCTTTTTAGTGCACAAAATCCCTTGTAAGGCAGAAAGTCCATATGTACTGATTTACAGCAAGAAATTGAATGCACAGTAAACAAACAAACCACATATGTTTGTTTAAGTAGCAGCAGGTACTGTATGGGCTATGTATTTAAATATGCCACACCGGCCACAGTTAATCAGGAGAGTAACTTGTCTGGATGGTTGACATCCGACTTGTAGAAGCAGACTTGCCAGTGCCACTCAGGAGCTTAGCTAGTATGGATCTGTCAATTACCAGGGTCCCATCTTGCTGCAGTACTGCTTAATGTTCTCTTCCCCTCAGCATTCTCTGCTAACTGGACTGGTAATGTAGTTTATGCAACATCACCATGCCAATCGGCACAGCGCAAGAAATGGAGCCGGTCTCCCAGATCAGTCAGTGTACTGTAATCAAGCTTGAAGCTGCAGCGCCATAAGAAAAAAATGAAGAGTTTATTCAAGTACAGTACGGTATAATATAAGCCGTAGAATAAGGCACAGCAAAACACGGTACTGTTTAAATATGTACCGTGTTTCACTGTGTCCTGTTCTATGGCTTATATTATACTTTACAGCTGTACTTGAAGAAAAGCTTTGTGCAGCCACTAATTTGTTTCTTAAGAGACAATAAAAAGCATTGGTGTCAGTGGGGGACACTTACCTTGAATATGCGTCTTTTTAGTCCTTCCAATGTGCGCAGTGCAAGTGCGCCTGGGATAATCAAGCAAGCCTTAGGTAAATGTTGCTTGCCGCCCTCCCAAATCTGCCGCCCCTCCCAAATCTGCCGCCTTAGGCATGGGCCTTGTTGGCCTAGGCCATAATATGCCCCTGGCTGATTGTTTCACCTGTGCTCCAGTTGAGTTCAAAGTGAGGCCTGTGGACAGGTTTGAAAACCGGTGATCTAGAGGTATTCTGATGCATTGGGCTAGATTACAAGTGGTGTTCTATCATTAGATAATTAATTTGCACTCATATTACAAATGAATTTGTGCTTGTCGGGTTAGCGTGACTGAAGACATTGCGTAAAGGGTTAGGGATAAATAAAGAGTTGCATCAAACACAACATAAATACATTAAATAAAGTGTTACATTCAGATATACACCATCTCATAATGTAATCTAAAAATAAATTAAAACTTCCACCAAACACAACATAAATACATTTAAATAAGGTGTTACACTCATATAATCTAATCTAAAAAGAGATAACTAGCCTGGTGTGTCCTCCATTACGCTAAAAATAAAAAGGATACATATATGTGAAGAAAATTGGAATATAAAATATTCATAACTACCTTCGGGTTAGACTATTTAGATATCGCAATGTCGGGTTTGTGCTCTCCATTAAAGTCTATAAGAAGAAGTTAGTGCGGTCTCGATATCTGAAGTCCATAAGTTAGTGCTTGCCGGATTTCACTCTTGCGCAAACATTTTACTTGTAATTATATATATATATATATATATATTATAATATGTGTGTGGAACTCAGTTGCAGGTATAGACATGAAGGAAACCAAAATCAGTTAAAGGTTTTAATAAAACAAGATAAACTAAATCCAAGAATAGGCCAGTGGTCAGGTACTGGGAGATCAGTCCAGCAACAAGGCACCAAAGTGGAGATCACTGGCACTACAGCACATAAAGGCCAATATTTATCAAGGTCTGTCGGACCTGATCCGACAGTGCGGATCAGGTCCGTCAGACCTCGCTGAATACAGCGAGTAATATGCTCGCCGTATTCAGCATTGCACCAGCAGCTCACAAGAGCTGCCGGTGCAATGCCGCCCCCTGCAGACTCGCGACCAATAGGCCGCCAGCAGGGGGTGTCAATCAACCCGATCGTACTCGATCGGGTTGATTTCCAGCGATGTCTGTCCGCCTGCTCAAAGCAGGCGGACAGGTTATGGAGCATCGGTCTTTGTGATAGCTGCTTCATAACTGCTGTTTCTGGCGAGTCTGCAGGCTCACCAGAAACACGGGGCATCAAGCTCCATTCTGAGCTTGATACATATGCCCCAATGCCAACACAGATAACCAGACAGCTGCAGCTGGTACAGCAGGATTCAGGTACGTTGCCACTGGTACAGCAGGTACGGGAGACTCAGCAGGTACAGGAAACTCAGCAGGTACAGGTGAAGTGGCTGGTACGGGATAGCTGGTGCAGCAGGATTAAGGTAAGTTGCAATGAGGAAACAAGGTAGGTAAAAGGTATGTTTGCAACAGTGTACAAAGTGAGCTGAATAGCAGATAACAGGCAGGCTCAAGGTTAACTGCACTAACTCCAGAGTGATAGACTGAGTGAATTTATCTAAAAACTCCCACACCTGTGTCCCATTTAAATTAGCTTGCACCTTTGGAAAAGCAGCAGCCGCTATGTGGAGGAATGCCAAAGCAGGAGCCCGTCACTGTGTATACATAGATACACATACACACACACATATATACATAAACACATACAAATATACTTACTTTCATTTAATATGTATGATTGTAATACTTTATTTTAATGTTTGTCATGCGTTTGGTTATGGTTTACTTCAGTTCTTAAGTAGTGATACATTTTTTTAGTGCTCTAGCGAGTGACTAGTAAGCCCCTGGCAAAAAGCCTTAGCGCAAGATCCCAGAGATTTTCCAAACTATCAGGCAAAAGAGCCAGTAAATGACCAGATCATGGAGACTGACTTCTGGAAGGTCCAGGATGAGTAGTATAAGGGCTAAATGTATTACGCTGCATTATTTAAAAAGCAGAGACCACTTATTTTTCATTTCCACAACCTCAGAGTTTGCAAGATTAATCACCACTGACACTTGCTCGTTCTATATTGGTTGCGCCAGAACAGGGAGCGGCATTGCAACATCGCAGGTGCCAATTGCAGGAGGACAGGTTCACTGCTTGCGAACCTATCCACTTGCGGGGATAGTACATTTAGCCCTAAGAATTGGAGTGAGGATGGGCACTTCTAGTAGGATTGGGAACAAGCATTGAGAGAGCCAAAAGGGTGAAACCAAATTATTGGTGGATAAATTCTGACAAAGATAAGACTGGGGTGTCCATGTTTGTAAAAATGCATGAGAAGCCAAAGTGTTTGGATCTTTGCAGTAACTTAAAAAAGGAGTCAACTGAAAGGTTAAACACAAGGCAAATAGATCTACTACAAACAGGCCCCATAATTGTTTAATTTAATGGACCACTAAATGCAGTTTAATTGCATAATAAACAAGTGTATAATAAATAGACAATGCAATATCACTTTCTCTGAATCTCAAATAAGCAGTAGATTTTTTTTCTGTCAAATTTATTTGTTATCCCATTTTCCTGCCCCTTGTATCATGTGACAGCCATCAGCCAATCACAGACTAGTATAATATACCCTGTGAGCTTGTGCACATGCTCAGTAGGATCTTGTTTCCCAGAAAGTGTGCATATAGAAAGACTGTGCATAAGTTGATAATGGAAGTAAATTGGAAAGTGTCTTAAAACTGCATGATCTTTCTGAATCATAAAAGTTAATTTTGACTTTAGTGTCCCTTTAAACAAATGTTACAGAGTTTGAGATGAAACAAGAGTATCAGTCTGTCATTGTGTTGGATTTACCTGTTTTTTGGCTACTGTTGAGATGTTTCTGTCTAGACAAATGTGTGATGTCTGCTAATGGTTTGGATCTGGTTCCTCTTTTGCAGTTGATCTATTGAACTACCTAAAAGTTGTCCATCTTGAAGAGAATGAAGCTAAATTCTTTCTAAAAGTTATTTTCTCTAAAGAAATTCACCAAAAGTTCCAGGTAATTGTTATGAAGCTCTTTCTCTCAGAGAAATAATTTCCCACCCATAGTAAGATCTTTGTATATTTCACCCAAACCCAAGTAACTAGCATTTGATTAAATATTGAAGTCCGGTGTGGAAATCCACCATTAACACCTTGGCAGACATCCCAACCTGCAAAAAATCATTACAGGGAGGTGGCTTCACTGGGTACTGCGCTGCGGGATGCCCCCCCGGTATATACTGGAAACCCTAAATAAGATAGAGGCTTATCATTAAAGTAGTTTCCCACTAAACTCACATTAAAAAAGTAGCTTTATTGCACAACCACATACAACAATATATTTTCCACCGATCGTATGCTTGTTGAATTCTCAAATCTTTTAGAAAACAAAGTTTATTTACATGCTGTAAATAAGGTAGTAAATAATAAGGTTATTTTGAGTTTGAGAGGTTATTTGTAATGATGTTTTGTACTCACAGTAGAGTCAGTTCAATAAGGATGTTAGAGCAGGGGTGTCTATCTTCTCCCTCACAGGGGCGCACTCTCTTTGCTCTCTCAGTTCTCACTCAGCCTATGCTGCAGCCAATGTTGCCTGCTGCTGATTCTCCTCCTCCCCCAAGAACCTTATTGCCACCTCCAAACAGCAGGAGGGAGGGTGGCAGACACGCAATACACTGAAAGTAAAGACAGACAGACTTGCTGTGCCAACGCCTTCCTGCTCGATGACGTCACCGCAACTAGAGGCATTCCTTAAATAAATACTGTTTTCGGATATGGGCCACGTTGGATCATGGTACATGTAGTTTCAGGGAGATTGCATTTCATTTGCGAATGTCAGGGAGCCACTATTACAATGAGGGAGACTCCCTGAACTTCAGGTAGAGTTGGGATGTCTGCGCCTTGGTTTTCTGCATAATGGATATAGATTCTGAAATTCTGTTCTTTGTAGGGCATGTTAGTAAAGCGTGTAGGAAACTAATTCTTAAATGGATGATGACAGGATGTTTTTTAATAGTCTCTTTTTCATGTAAGGTTTTTTGGGGTATATTTTAAAGGGTTATTATGAATTTAGTCACTATTTTTCTCTTTTATCTTGTAGAAGGAGGGGAATTATTCTTAACATTGCTATCCTCCAAATGACTTACATTAGTCATAGCTGAAAGAGCAGAATTGTTAACCATTCTATTACATTTATAATTAATGTCTTAATTAAAGGGACAGGGAACCCCAACATTTTCATGATTTGGATAGAACATACAATTTTAAACAACTTTCCAATTTACTTCTATTATCAAATTTGCTTCATTCTCTTTTTATCCTTTGCTGAAGGAACAGCATCACACTACTAGAAGTTAGATTAACTAATCTACATTTAGATTACAAGTTTTGCGCTATAGGGGGTGCGAAACGAACGCAACAAAAGTTGCGTTATTTCATCCTTCATAGCGCTGCCATTATGAGTTTCTAAAAAGCTGCCTAGTGCATGCGATATGGTGGCGATGAGCTCCATCCCGCACAAAATCCAAGTGCAGCTTTGACGTGCTCGTGCACGCTTTCCACATAGACATCAATGGGGAGAAGGTAAAAACTAACACCTGAAGCGTGGAATGGCGATTGCCGTAACGCAACCCCATTGATGCCTATGGGGCAAAAAAAGTTATGTTTAAACCTAACACCCTAACATTAACTCCAAGTCTAAACATCCCTAACCTGCTGCTCCCGACATCGCAGCCACTAATAAAAGTTATTAACCCCTATTCCGCCGCTCCCCGACATCGCTGCCACTATAATATAAATGACGTTTTTGTGTGGGATTTCCATAGCGCCGGTATTAGAGGTTGTGTGGTGAGACTAAAATGCTTGCGTTACAGCCTATACCTACACAATCTGTTCCGTAATCGGAGAGCAGTAGTTATGAATTTTGAGCAACAAAACTGTTACACAAAACTCATAACTAAAATGTTACAAAGTACACTAACACCCATTAACTACCTATTAACCCTATTCCGCCGCCCTCCCGCATCACAAACACTATAATAAAGTTATTAACCCCTATTCTGCTGCTCCCGACATCGCCGCCACTAATAATTTATTAACCCCTATTGCGCCGCTCCCCGACATCGCCGCCACTATAATAAAGTTATTAACCCAGATTTCCCCGCACCCCAACATCGCCGACACTATAATAAAACTATTAACCCCTATTCCACATCCCCCCAGACACCGGCGCCACTAAATAAAGTTATTAACCCCTAAACCTCTGGCCTCCCACATCACCGCCACTAAATAAACCTATTAACCCCTAAACCGCCAGCCCCCCACATCACAAAAAAATAAATTAAACTATTAACCCTTAAACCTATCACCCCTTAACTTTATATTAAAATTACAATATCCCTATCTTAAAATAAATAAAAACTCATGATTAACCTATGATAACTATTATACTTAAATTAAAATAACTACATATTAGGGGGGCGGAGCTACGCCATGCTAGGACATGGCTGCTCTGTAGACGAGCTCCGGAGTCATCAGGACACGTACTTAGCATAAAGGCCAAAGGAGCAACAATACTAATGCCGTAGAGGAAGTCCGTAGCTCTGCTACCTAAATTCTTACACCGGAGGGGTTTTCAGCACCAAGGCCCGCTGCCAGCATACCCACAAAGAAGGCGTGTTACGGCAGCCACCATTCTTACAGACCACAGTCATCGCGGTTACGCTCGCTTAGGATGTCTACATTGGCACCACTTTCTAACCGCTGTCTGTGTATAACACCGCCCTCCCGCATCACAAACACTATAATAACGTTATTAACCCCTATTCTGCTGCTCCCGACATAGACGCCACTAATAATTTATTAACCCCTATTGCGCCGCTCCCCGACATCGCCGCCCTGTAATAAAGTTATTAACCCAGATTTCCCCGCACCCCAACATCACTGACACTATAATAATGCTATTAACCCCTATTCCACCCCCCCCAGACACCGGCGCCACTAAATAAAGTTATTAACCCCTAAACCTCTAGTCTCCCACATCAACGCCACTCAATAAACCTATTAACCCCTAAACCGCCAGCCCCCCACATCACAAAAAACTAAATTAAACTATTAACCCTTAAACCTATCACCCCTTAATTTTATATTAAAATTACAATATCCCTATTTTAAAATAAATAAAAACTCACGATTAACCTATCATTACTATTATACTTACATTAAAATAACTACAAATTAGGGGGGGCGGAGCTACGCCGTGCTAGGACATGGCTGCTCTGTAGACAAGCTCCGGAGTCACCAGGACACGTACTTAGCATAAAGGCCAAAGGAGCAACAATACTAATGCTGTAGAGGAAGTCCATAGCTCTGCTACCTATATTCTAACACCGGAGGGGTTTTCAGCACCAAGTCCCGCTGCCAGCATACCCACGAAGAAGGCGGGTTATGGCAGCCGCCATTCTTACAGACCCCAGTCATCGCGGTTACGCTCGCTTAGGATGTCTACATTGGCGCCACTTTCTAACCGCTGTCTGGGTATAACACCGGTCTCTTCTACCGGTTTGCTCAGCGGTCACCTGCAACATAAGGGGCTGATTAGAAGTCATAGGAGAATTTCCTAAACGCGGCCCATGTGTATAGATCCGCCCTAGAAGCGAGTGAGTATCAGAGTGTGACACTAACACATATATAAGGCCGCAACAGGCATTTTGACATTGCTCCTTATATTTTAAAACCAACTTCCGGGAGAAATATAAAAGACTTGGCACAAAAAATAAATAAATAAATAAAAATTAATGTAATACAGCACAGATTGACCCATTACGGGGAGGACTGCCTAACCTAGCTCTGATATATATACCTTTTGAGACAGTGCTCTTCAGTACATTACTCTCTTGTTATAATCTTCAGGAAGTGTCTGAAAGCTGTTGATATCACTTCTTGAACAATACCTGATCCCCTTATTTGGATATTATAACGGAACATTTTAACTGGGGTTACATCTGTTCCAGTAACTTTTGTTGACAAGGCAGTCAGAAAAGGGACTAAAAACATAATTTATGCTTACCTGATAAATGTATTTCTTTCTGGATATGGTGAGTCCACGGAATCATCTATTACTTTTGGGAATATCACTACTGGCCAGCAGGTGGAGGCAAAGAGAACCACAGCAAAGCTGCTATATATGTCACTTCCCTTACACATAACCCCCTGTCATTCAGCCGAAGGAAAAAGAAGATAACACAAAGGTGTAGAGGTGCCTGAGGTTTTAGTAAAAATAACTGTCTTAAAATAAAGGGTGGGCCGTGGACTCACAATATCCGGAAATAAATAAATTTATCAGGTAAGCATAAATTATGTTTTCTTTCCTAAAATATGGTGAGTCCACGGAATCATCAACTACTAGTAGGAACCAATACCCAAGCTAGAGGACACAGATGATTAGGGAGGGACAAGACAGGTAACCTAAACAGAAGGCACCACTGCTTGAAGAACCTATATCCTAAAAGAAGCCTCAACCGAGACAATTAATCAAATTTATAACATTTGGAAAAAAATGCAAAGAAAAACAAAGTTGCAGACTTGCAAATCTGTTCCACAGAAACTTCATTTTGAAAGGCCAAAAAGAAGACACAAACCTCGAATAATGAGCCATAACTCTCTCAGGAAACTGCAGCCCCACAGTTCTGAAAAGCAAACAAAGTAAATCTCTCAACCAACCAAAAAAAATAAAAAAGAGAAGTAGCAGAAGTTTTCAAATACAGAGAAAACAAACAAAAACAGAAGCCTGGGCAATATCCAAATTGTGCATACATGCATCGCAAAAAATAATAATATGGACAACAGAGAGGGAACAACAATCACCCCTTAACTTTATATTAAAATTATAATATCCCTATCTTAAAACAAATAAAAACTCACGATTAACCTATCATAACTATTATACTTAAATTAAAATAACTACAAATTAGGGGGGGCGGAGCTCTGCCGTGCTAGGACATGGCTGCTCTGTAGACGAGCTCCGGAGTCACCAGGACACGAACTTAGCATAAAGGCCAAAGGAGCAACATTACTAATGCTGTAGAGGAAGTCCGTAGCTCTGCTACCTAAATTCTAACACCGGAGGGGTTTTCAGCACCAAGGCCCGCTGCCAGCATACCCACGAAGAAGGCGGGTTATGGCAGCCGCCATTCTTACAGACCCCAGTCATCGCGGTTACGCTCGCTTAGGATGTCTACATTGGCGCCACTTTCTAACCGCTGTCTGGGTATAACACCGGTCTCTTCTACCGGTTTGCTCAGCGGTCACCTGCAACATAAGGGGCTGATTAGAAGTTATAGGAGAATTTCCTAAATGCGGCCCACGTGTATAGATCCGCCCTAGAAGCGAGTGAGTATCAGAGTGTGACACTAACACGCATATAAGGCCGCAACAGGCATTTTGTCATTGCTCCTTATATTTTAAAACCAACTTCCGGGGGAAATATAAAAGACTTGGCACAAAAAATAAAATAAATAAAAATTAATTTATTACAGCACAGATTGAAGTGACCCATTACAGGGAGGACTGCCTAACCTAGCTCTGATATATATACCTTTGAGACAGTGCCCTTCAGTACATTACTCTCTTGTTATAATCTTCAGGAAGTGTCTGAAAGCTGTTGATATCGCTTCTTGAACAATACCTGATCCCCTTATTTGGATATTATAACGGAACATTTTCACTGAGGTTACATCTGTTCCAGTAACTTTTGTTGACATGTCAGTCAGAAAAGGGACTAAAAACATAATTTATGCTTACCTGATAAATGTATTTCTTTCCGGATATGGTAATCACTCCTGGCCAGCAGGTGGAGGCAAAGAGAACCACAGCAAAGCTGCTATATATGTCACTTCCCTTACCCATAACCCCCTGTCATTCAGCCGAAGGATAAAGAAGATAACACAAAGGTGTAGAGGTGCCTGAGGTTTTAGTAAAAATAACTGTCTTAAAATAAAGGGTGGGCCGTGGACTCACAATGTCCGGAAAGAAATACATTTATCAGGTAAGCATAAATTATGTTTTCTTTCCTAAGATATGGTGAGTCCACAGAATCATCAACTACTAGTAGGAACCAATACCCAAGCTAGAGGACACAGATGATTAGGGAGGGACAAGACAGGTAACCTAAACAGAAGGCACCACTGCTTGAAGAACCTGTATTCCAAAAGAAGCCTCAGCCGAGACAATTAATCAAATTTATAACATTTGGAAAAAAATGCAAAGAAAAACAAAGTTGCAGACTTGCAAATCTGTTCCACAGAAACTTCATTTTGAAAGGCCAAAAAGAAGACACAAAACTCGAATAATGAGCCATAACTCTCTCAGGAAACTGCAGCCCCACAGTTCTGAAAAGTAAACGAAGTAAACTTCTCAACCAACCAAAAAAAAGAAAAAAAAAGAGAAGTAGCAGAAGTTTTCTAATACAGAGAAAACAAACAAAAACGGAAGCCTGGACTGGACAACATCCAAATTGTGCATACACGCACCTCAAAAAATAATAATATGGACAACAGAGACGGAACAACAATTCCCAAACAAAATTTCCACCTAGGATAAAAAAACGATTTATCCGAAAAGATAAAACGAATCACACACTGCAAAGCCCAGAGAACCTGAACTCACCGAGCAGAATATATAACAAAAAAATCTATAAAATCTTATGGAATGCTAAGGCTCAAACTGAGCCTGCTGCAAAAACCTTTAAACAAAGATAAAGCTCCAAGAAGAGCAACAGACTTAAACAGGCCTGATACTAACCAGGTTCTGACAAAAGTATACACGTCTGGCACATCCGCCAGACACTTGTGTAAAAAAAGATAACGCAGAAAACTGACCCCCTCAGAGAACTGACTGACAAACCGTCCTCCAGACTGACCTGGAGAAGGGCAAAACCCCTAGGAATCCTGACCCTACTTTCAAGAGAAGTCCATGGATTCACACCAATCAGGGAATTTACACCATACCCTATGGTAAAAGAAACTAGAAACAGACTTGCGAGTCTGAATCATGATCTCAATGACTGATTCAGAAAAACCACGCTTAGCTATAACTAAGCAGACAATCTCCAAGCAGAAAGCTTCAGAGAAAAAGAGGTTGAATGAAAGAAAAGACCCTGAACTAGAAGGTCCTTCCACAGAAACAACCACCAAAATGGAAAAAATACATCTCCGCTAGGTCTGAAAACAAGATCCTGTGAGACTATGCAGGAACTTATAACCATACTGATGCTCACTCCCATTTGATATGAGCATAGACTTGTGGAGGAGAGCCATCAGACTGAAATCCCAAGGAACCGGCAGGGTATTTAGCAGAGCAGCCTGCTACTCTCTGACCCTAAATATAACCTGGAAACTTGGCATACTGTAATCTCCAACTCCAGCACCCCCCAGGTGAAAGTTAACCTGGAGAACACCTCTGGGAAAACCCACTCCCGGGATGAAAAAACTAACAGCTCAGAAAGTCTGCACCTATTATACACTGAAATGTAAATATTGGATAAACTAGAATATGAGTGTCCTCCCACTGAACAATCCACACCAATCATAGCAAAGGAACGTCAGGGTCCTCCCAGGTGGTTAATATAAACCACTGAGAAGAAATAGCAACTATAACCTGAAAAACCAGATAGGACAACGGAGGCCAAATCATCAGAGCATTGTAGATCGCTCTCCACTCCAAGATGGTGATGTGGAGTGCAAGTTTCTCACAAGTACATAGTCACCAACCCAACAGACTAGTGACCGTGACTATTACTCAGAAAGGTCTCTGGAAGAATGCGCCTCAAGACAGATGCTTCTGAGAAACCTAAAAGACTCTTGAGAATGCGGGTAACGATCCTGCTACCTCTCGCAAGCAAAGCGAGCACTCTACCACTAATTCCCCTCTCTGAATCACAGGGAAGAATCTCATGTTGGCAGATCTAGATCTATCCTTTAAGTCAGAGCCACAAAATCCTTGGTCCACTATCTGAACATGAATAACCGCAGACTCTCATATGGATCAGACAAAGGGATGATGTCCAATGAAGCAATCATCAGACCCTTCCATACATCAGGCCCCTAAAAGGCCAAACCGTAGAGTGCCGAAAGAGGAAAGAAGAAAAAATCCTCTTCTGTCAAAAATAACCTCAGAGAGAAGTAAACCAATCTGATCCCTAAGAAACTACCTCTGTAGCTGGACCAAGGAAACTTATTTTCAGATTCACTTCCAATCGAGGAATGAAGAAAGACAACAATATCTCAGTATGAGAGATTGCTTGTTGAACACATTGCGCCAGAACCATTATGACGTCCAGAAATGGCATCACGGCAACTCCCTGATTCCTGCCAATACAGCCCCTCTGAGAACCGTGGCAAGGCCAAAGGGAAGAGCCACAAACTGAAAGTGTGTGAAAGAAAGGCAAACCTCAGGAACCTGCAATATACGTGTCCTCCAGGACTATGGTCACTATGAATTGACCCTTCCCAGTTAAAAAGGAAGAAAGGAACCACTGGTTTCCAATTGAAGAATGGTACCCTGAGACAACCTGTTGAGACACTTTAGGTATACTATAAGACGAAAATTCCCTCCTAATCAGGAACCTCAAAGAGGAATGATAAAATCCTAGGCCCTGTTCTCTTACAGGTACTGAAACTATCCCTCACAGGGAAGAGAAATCCCAAAACACCACAAAAATGTCTCACCGTTATCTGGCCTACAGATAAAATTGAAAGGGGGAACCTGTCTCAGGCAGAGAAGGAATGACTACTACGTAGAAGCCCTGATGTACTATGTCCACAGACTATCTGGGACATCTCGTATCCAAGTTTGAAGGCAAACAGAGATAATCAACCCCCCACTTGGTCTAATCCCAGATTGGGGGCAAACTCCTTTAATATCAGAACTACGCCTTACAGATCAGGACCAAACAAGGACTTACCCTTGTACGGATGTCCAGAAACTTGAGGAAAAAAAACACTGTTCAAAACGTCCCGCAGGCTAGTACAGCGAAGCCAGATATCTTGACTCCCATCAGAAAATGCTTGAAGGCATCAGAAATAAGGAATTGGCTAGCTTAAAATCCTTAATTCTGTACTGGATCTGCTCCAAAGGAGTCTCTACCAAAATGAAATCGTAAAAGGCATTGCACCCATAAGATGCCACACTTGACACAGTGGCATACCAAACTTCCATGTAAGTCCCAGCTTAGTCCATTGATCCTGAAAAGAACAGCTATCCCCTCTAGGAATTGTATTTCTCATAGCCAGAGTAGAAATGCCCTACTACTTAAGGCCCCGTGCGCCCTGATATTTAATGGAGACAGCGACAGAAAACATCTTTATAAAGACAGGAGACAGAAAAAAGGTAACCCTGACCTCTCCCATTCCTGTGAAAAATTTCCTAGCACGGCCTGGAGGCATGGAACAGGAACAACTTACACAGAAGAATCCTAATATCTATAAGGTTTACTAGATTCTTAGGGTTGGCAACGACATGCGTATCAGAGTCACCCTAAATTAGACAAAACCTCCTTACCATACACAAAGGTGTTCAAGCTTAAATCTGAAGGATACTCTTCAGCATCAGATGAAGGAATTATACTGTACAAATCTGATATATAACCCTCAGAAGCTACTAGCTACTACACCGCATCAGGCTAATGAGGGAAGCAATATTATATAGCAGAAATTGAGCAGAAACCTTCTATCTGAATATATAAATATCCTATTGCGCTTTCCCTGAAGAAAAAGAAAGGCAGATAAAGCTTCAGATATTGCAAGAATACCTGAGCTGCAAAATCTGCAGGCAAAAACACTCCTCCAGGAGATTAAGAGTAACCGCAGGGGACTGCATGTGACACCATGAAGGCTTGGGACATTCAAGAAGAAAGCTGTGGCATTGCCTAAACAGCCTAACCCTGGGAGACATGAGGCTCAAAAAAAATTAAACTTTTTTTTTTCAACTTGTGCTATCACTTTAAATGAAATATATCAGCGTAAGAATTGTCTATAGAAATTATGATAAAAATTCCTTATATGAAGGAACTCTAACATAAGGGATATGAAAATGGCCCATGTAACAAACATATGCAATAGAGTACCCTACCAGAGCAAAGAAAAGGTCCTTTGATAAAAGACAAAATTGCTCTCCCATGGTATCCCTGATTGAAATGGAGAGACAGATTACCATTGTTTATTTACACAAATAAAAAATAAATATAGGTACTCTAAAGATTAAAAAAACCCATCAAACTAAAGCTCAGATTGTAAAATTACAATGGAGAGCCTGAAAATGGGAAATCTGCTTGACTCTGCCTCACAGCACTATTAACTTTCAAAACTGTGCAGAGCAGAAACGCTGCTCCGCTCTCGGTCAGAGAACGAGGCAGGGACATCAAAATAGTAGTCCAAGATGGCGCTTCTCCTCC
Source organism: Bombina bombina (assembly GCF_027579735.1). Classification (NCBI taxonomy): domain Eukaryota; kingdom Metazoa; phylum Chordata; class Amphibia; order Anura; family Bombinatoridae; genus Bombina; species Bombina bombina. The sequence goes on along the minus strand of NC_069499.1, from coordinate 1,262,792,617 downwards.
TGAAATGAAGGAGGCGCGACCTCATACAAATTTGTGCAGGGTACAGACAAAAGTAAAATTTATAAAAGGCATCGCTCCGCTTCCTAAAAAAGCAGAATAAAATACCCCCACTCAGAGATATTACTTCTCATAAGACAATGAGAGTTCCCAGCTATGCAGCCCTACACACTTTCTCACAGACACTGCCATAGGAAGCTGCCCAAAATACAGGTTAAAAATCAAACAGTACACCAAAAAGATTTAAGCCCCAAGGTGGTTAACCCAGAGGCGTAACTAGAAACCTCAGGGCCCCAGTGCAAGAATCCAAGAAGGCCCCCCCCCCCCCCGCAAAAAAAGCATGATTTTGATACATTGACATTAAAAAGAAAAAACACACACACACATAAACACTTTCTAGTTAAGGCAAGTAATGTAAACTGTAATCTGGACATGGCAGGTACTCTCAGTGATAGTGATAAAGTGTGAATTTTTAAACACAAACCACTACTTTCCTTTAAAAAGGCCTTCATGCATACACACACTACATACATACTGCATACACACTGCTTACATATACACACTAAATATAAACTGCATACACACTGCTTATATACACACACACACTACATGCATACCGCATACATACATACTGCTTACATACACACACACACACTACATACATACTGCATACACACACACTACATACACACGGCTTACATACACACTGCTTACATACACACACACTACATACATACTACATACACACTGCCTACATACACACACACTTTAGAATAATGTAAATGCTTGGTTTGCTGGCTTAGATCCAGGAAAAGCCAACTGATGATTATTGGTTAAAACCCAAGGCCTGTGCACTAAGCACCCGGCTCATTCTCTTCAAGAATATTATTATACACCCAGGCCCAAGGTCACTGAACATACAATTATCTGAGCACATGCCAGAAGCAGAAGTACAAAAGAGCATCACAGCACAAAAAAGTGACCAGAATGAAAGAACTAGTAGGTAAATAGCCACACAACATAAGGGAAATGTCTGCATGAACATTAGCAGATAGCACATGAGCATAAGTATTGAGAACACCCATTTAAATGGGCTGGGTTCTCTCTCTCCACACACTGGGAGGTTGATTCCAGTGGTCACCTCCAGTGTATATAGCTTTTCTATAACCAATACTACCTTTGCAAGCCTGGTAAGAATTAGTTTTTTTTTCTGGATAGGAACATGCATACAAAAAGCTGTAAGTTTAAACCTACAATGATAGGGTGAGGGGTCATGTAATAGGGCAGTGATAGATACAGGGCAGTTAAAGGGTGAGGGGTCATATAATAGGGCAGTGATAAGTACAGGACAGTTATAGTGTGAGGGGTCATGTAATAGGGCAATGATAGGTACAGGACAGTTATAGGGTGAGGCGTCATGTTCTAGGGCAGTGATAGGTACAGGGCAGTTATAGGGTGAGGGGTCATGTAATAGAGCAGTGATAGGTACAGGGCAGTTATAGGGTGAGTACAGGGCAGTGAAAGGTACAGGACAGTTATAGGGTGAAGGGTCATGTAATAGTGCAGTGATAGGTACAGGGCAGTTATAGGGTGAGTACAGGGCAGTGATAGGTACAGGACAGTTATAGGGTGAAGGGTCATGTAATAGTGCAGTGATAGGTACAGTGCAGTTATAGGGCGAGGGGTCATGTAATAGGGCAGTAATAGGAAATATACCTGTCTTCAGTCGCCATGCCAGTGGCTTATGTTGTTTTACACAGATTGTTTAGCATTTACAAGCCTGTCACTGTGTTTTATGCAGGACATGTGTATTATTGTATTTACAGATCACTCTCTTAACATATACAAAGGGTTTAACACAGGTTGTCTGTGGCACTGTGCTACCTGCTGTTATTCAAAGGGCTGTCTGTAGGTTCTACCAGTGTGGGCTTCTGAGGGTAATATGTGGGCAGCGGTCATGTTTACATTTGAACTGAGCTCAATTGCTCAGTGCAATACAGACCTGCAACTTAGTTCTAATTGATAGTAAACATGACCGGTGAGTGACGTTGTATAATAGTAAAGACGTTTTACTATTATACACCGTCACTCACCAGTCATGTTTACTATCAATTAGAACTGAGTTGCAGGTCTGCGTTGCACTGAGCAGTAGAGCTCAGTTAACAGTTTCACACACTAAATCACAGTGCCATAAGCCATTAGTTATGGCTGTTTCCTGCACTGCACCAGTAAAGTATGGGTGTTGTTACTTTACTGTACAGGTCAGGCAGGCACTCACACTTGACTCACCGTGAATGTCTCTAGACACCCTCAGGCCCCTCATCGCTCAGCTCTCTGCCTTCGCACTGTTGCACCACTCTCTCTCACTGACTGACTACACGTGCAGTCAGTCAGGAGCGGATAAGGCGCCAACCACCAATGCACCAGACGTCACAGTTATGGAATGGGATCATTGCCGTAAAAGTTTAACAGCACTTTCTAAACCCCTAGTCAGAGAGTGGACACAGTCTGAACATGCACACTGTGGCAGCCAGGTCAACGTTGTGCTTAGTAAAAAAAACAAAAGCTGGCCCCCCTTAAGGCGGACCTCACGGGGCCAGGTCGCAGTGGCGACAGCTGCACCACCAGGAGTGCCGCCCCTGGGTTAACCACTTACTTACTATGAAGGAGAGTAACCCCTAGTCTCTAAGTCTCATGACTAACGTGCCTGCATACTGCCCTAAGAATCCCTCAGGATTTGTCCCACTTAACAGCAGAGGGTCCTTAACCCCAACAGTGCCAGCCTTCTAGCCCCAGAAGAACAAAGGCACTTACCTGCATTCTAGCCGTCCGGCAGTCAGATGACTGTGTATGAGAGGATGCCACTCCTCACAGAGACCTGTGTAAAAAGAAAGACAGAGTAAGCTTACCCAGGGCAGCAACATGTTAGGAAAATGCAGCAAAGTCCACTCTACAAGTTCCTATCTGCTTTAAAGCCACCACAGCCCTGCTGAAGAGACTAACGTGGAGTACAGCTATACCCAAATTGTGATGGAAAGCCAGAGCAATCTTGCCCAGACTTCAAAATAAAAAAACTTGATAGAAGAATCTTAATCAGGACACCTAATTACTTCACTTCCTCCTTGCACGAGAGGCAAAGAGAATGACTGGGGGTTATAGGTAGACTCTATGGAAATGCAAATTTATACAGACCAGAAATACAGGTTTTTAAAACCATGCTTTTCTTGAGAAACATTTAAAAGATATATCCTGCAATATTCTAAAATTAAATCAACATATTATTTAATTCATGCAAAACTAATTGGCATATGGATTTGTCTACAACTTCATGGCCGCCAATTTGTGGTTATTAATTAATGTAAAATATTTTTACTTTATACTAAATATAATTCTAATTTAAATCTCTATGGTAAAACCACTAAACCAATACAAGTAAGTTGTGAAATAAACACTTTAAAAAGAGTCTCCATTCTTTTCCAAAGAATTTATAAGGAATCCATATATGTTAATAATAAGAGAAAGATTTACAGGTATATATACACATCTATTTTACAGTAAAACAGTTCAAATAATTAAGACAGGGCAACTTTACTACAATACTACAATTTCTGCAACACTGCTAAAATAATCACAGGATTTTATCCAAGGAATATACTTAGCCACATTCTCCAGTGTGTCCAAAATCAGCCATCCTTTCAGCAACAGGATAAGAAAGAGAAAGAGAGAGTGTTTTCCCAATTTTATTCTAATTTCAAAGGGTTTTGGCCTAGCACATGTCAGTCAAAGCTAACTGGATTGTCTTTAATTAAACACCTAGTTCAGAGAGAAAGGTATATCTGGGGGGAAGGGATTTCAATAACAGCTAGGTCAGTAAGTTATGTCACCACAATGGGTAAGGGAAGTGACATATATAGCAGCTTTGCTGTGGTGCTCTTTGCCTCCTCCTGCTGGCCAGGAGTGATATTCCCACTAGTAAATGAGGATTTTGTGGACTCACCATATCTAAAATGGATAAAGCAAACAAACCACCATCTTTGGTACCTTCTGTGTCCTCATTTTTTCAAGCAGCAGATCTTAATGCTACAGATATCTCACAAGAGACAGTCTCTCCAGACGTTTTAACTAGCTAAACCTGGGAATAAACATGAGTCATTACTAGCCATACATTCCCAAATTGCAGGTCTCCCTTCAAAGACCAACCTGGAATCATTGAAATCCTTTAAAAAGGAGGAACTGAGAGATCTCAAGAAGGATCTGAACGAGATGGGCTCTTGGATTGATTACTTAGAAGATGGACAGGACAACTTAAACACCATAGTCAGCTCTAACACTCAGAAACTGTCTATTCAAGATTCCATGATCCAAAACCTACAAGAGAAAATTGAAGACCTCGATAACAGGGGAAGAAGGAATAACCTTCGGATCAGAGGAGTTCCAGAAGAGATTACTCAAGAATAACTTAAAACATATGTCAAAGATTTATTCCACTTTTTAACGCCCCCTCCACTACTGAACAATGATATTGAGAGGGTGCATAGACCTTTGAGGCCTCCCACTAAACCCCCTGCTCCTCCCAGGGATATCATACTAAAGTTAATAAAATTTACAACAAAAGAAGAAATTTGTCAAGCCGCCAGGAATAGACAACCTATAAAATCCAGGGGCATAGCCTGCAACTATACCAAGACCTTAGCTCTCAAATAATTCAGCGGCAGAAAGAAGTTAAATTCATCACAAAAGTATGTTCTGCAAGAGAACAACGTTCGCTATCGCTGGGGCTTTCCCTTTATCCTTATTGTAACTCACTCTATCTGGACTCTTTGGCGAAAAGCCTGACTCTAACATTTGTGCCACCCGTTGAAAGAATTATTGAAGTGCCTTCATCTTCTTTGGAACACAACACTTAATGGACCAAAGTTCAGCAACAAAAAAGACCCAAGATGGACCCCTCCACCTCAGCGAGCACTTAAAATTTAACTTACAAAGATGCTTTTCTTGGGAAAAAAAAAGTAGGGGACCCGGAGGGGTCTCCTACGCCGACGACACCCAGCTAATAATCTCACTCACCAGTAACCCCACCACCGCCAAGAGAAACGTCCACGAAGGGCTGACAGCAGTCGCCACCTGGATGAACTACAACTGCCTAAAGCTGAACGCAGACAAGACCGAAGTCCTCCTCCTCGGTCCCACCACATCCGCGTGGAATAACTCCTGGTGGCCCACAGCCCTTGGACACCCTCCAACCCCCACCGACCATGCACGAAATCTAGGTGTCATCCTGGACTCATTGCTCTCCAGGGACCGGCAAATCTTCTGCATGCTTCCACACACTTCACCTGCTGCGAAATATCTTCAAATGGATCCCAACCAAGACCAGGAAGACTCACGCCCTTCTCAGCAGCCGACTGGACTATGGTAACGCACTCTATGCCAGCACCACCATCAAGCTCCAAAAGAGACTACAGCGCATCCAGAACTCCTTGGCCAGACTAATCCTTGACATCCCTTGTCAATGCCACATCACCAAATACCTGCGGGACCTGCACTGGCTCCCCATCAACAAAAGAATAACCTTCAAGCTTCTCACCCACGCATTCAAGGCCCTCCACAACATCGGTCCCGAATACTTGAACCACTGGGTTACCTTCTACACCACTGCCAGACAACTTCGATCGGCTGACCAAGCCCTCGCTGTCATCCCCTGCATCAGGAAAACCACAGCGGGAGGCAGATCCTTCTCTCACCTGGCTGCCAAGACTTGGAACACCCTCCCTCTGCACCTTAGACAAGCTACCTCCCTAACTAAGTTCAGAAAGGACCTCAAGACCTGGCTCTTCGACTGAACTGCAACCCTCAGTGCCTTGAGACCCTTACGGGTGAATAGCCACACTTTACAAGAACCCAATAGATAGATAGATGTGACGAGGACCTCTGAGCAGTGGTATGACGTATACTATGTGTTTTTTTTTTCCATCCTATATATTTTTATGCATTTTGTTTATATAATGTCTACCATAGGGTGCCTTACTGCTCTGTCCAGCCACGTGGCTTTACCTTTAGAGGCCTCATAACATCTATATATTGCTGAAAGGTGCTGGTATTACACATAATAATGCTCCATGCCTTTTCCTCTCAGTAACGGAAGCACAAGATATTCCTCTTTCTCCATTATTTCAGTTAATGACTGTATCGATATACTTGACAACTCCTAGTTATACATAGACACTGTTTGAATGCTAAAAGTGTAACGATGACAAACAAAACACCGGTCCAAGCAGCTTCCGATCATCTCATCCCCAACAGCAGAAATGAACCCACTAGTGAAAGGTCATTCACAGACCACTAGCTGTCACGGAGTGCCGTAGCAGTGGCGGAATCATGCCACAGGAGCAATAGAGCAAGGTAAGAAGGAGCAGGCACTGCAAAGAGATACTGTATAAAAACATCCAAGTTTATTGTAGAAAACTAAAAAAAGCCAGAGCAAAGCACATATACATATGCCACAAAATGCAGACAGACAATAGGCACCACGTCTGACGCGTTTTGCGCCCACTAGTGGCGCTTATTCATAGACATAGGAATTACACTAAACGAACCCCTTATAAGTAGCAAACCTGCATATGACATTCCAATAGACGGCCAAGAGGTACATACAATTAAAAAACAACAATAAGACACAGATGAGCACCCAAAAACAGGAGAACAAATGTAGAAACAGATCCACTTAGTTATATATCATAACAACTTTAAAACATGATTCAAATAAATGTAAAAGTAACATCCAAGCCAATATGTTCTAAGTTCATTACTGGCACTAAGTTCACAATTCATTTCTAGCGCTAAGTAAATACTTAATATATAAGACTAAGAAACAATCGGCTAGATTACGCAGTTTTGCGGTATGAGTGAAAAAGCAGCGTTAAGGCTCATAATGCTGCTTTTTCACTACCGCTGCTATTACGAGTTTTGCAGGTTTAGGGGCACCGCACACTTTTTTGGCCGTAACGCAACGTAATTACCGCAGCTTTCAAAAAGTCCTTTTTCAATGGGACCTCCATAGCACCGGTATTACGAGTCTGCCTGGGAGGCCAAAAAGTGAGCGGTACACCCTATACCGTTAAGATCGCTACCGTAAACTGAAAGTCAGTAGTTATGAGTTTTACGCTACAAAGCTGTAGCATAAAACTCATAACTAAAGTGCTAAAAAGTACACTTACACCCATAAACTACCTATTAACCCCTAAACCAAGGCCCTTCCGCATCGCAAACACTAAAATAAATTTATTAACCCCTAATCTGCCGCACTCCCGCATTAAAAACACTAGTTAAATATTATTAACCCCTAATCTGCCGCCCCTAACATTGCCGCCCCCACCTACATTTATTAACCCCTAATCTGCCGCCCCCAACGTCGCCACCACTATACTAAATGTATTAACCCCTAAACCTAAGTCTAACCCTAACTCTAACACCCCCTAACTTAATTAAATTTAATTAAAATAAATCTAAATAAAACCTACTATCATTACCTAAATTTTTCCTATTTAAAACTAAATACTTACCTATAAAATAAACCCTAAGCTAGCTACAATATAACTAATTGTTACATTGTTGCTAGCTTAGGGTTTATTTTTATTTTACAGGTAAATTTGTATTTATTTTAACTAGGTAGAATAGTTACTAAATAGTTATTAACTATTTACTAACTACCTTGCCCCAAAGAAATCAGCTCTTTTACCTGTAAAAAAAAAATACAAACAACCCCCCAACAGTAAAACCAACCAACCTCCCAAATAAAATCTTAACTAAAAAAACAAAACAAAACAAAAAAAAAACAAACTAAAAATATTCAGCGCTTCCCAAATCAGGGTAATGAAAAACAGTCTTAGTCAGACTTGAGAAAGTCCTAACGTTATAGGAAGAAACGCGTTGAGGTCATCAACGCTCTGACGTCACGCACGTATTCGAACCATCCCATCCTGACTGGAGAGCCCACGAGAGACTCTGGCCCCTACCTCGTTTGGGACTGCTACCATCTACCTCCTGGTCGGGTTTAATAATACGTCAAAGGCACGGCTCAGAGCATTTGTCTATGTTTGTTCTTGATATGCCTGAACATTTTTAATATCTTGTAAGTGTGTTTTTTACAAGCGCTATTATTGTTCAAATAAAACTTTTACTCTTAGATGGGATGCGTTTTCTTTGTTTTTTACAGAAAAATCTTAACTAAAAAAACCTAAGCTCCCCATTGCCCTGAAAAGGGCATTTGTATGGGCATTGCCCTTAAAAGGACATTTAGCTCTTTTTCAATTGCCCAACCCTAATCTAAAAATAAAACCCACCCAATAAACCCTTAAAAAAAAAACTAACACTAACCCACGAAGATCCACTTACAGTTATGAAGACCTGACATCCATCCTCAACGAAGCCAGGAGAATTCTTCATCCAAGCGGCAAGAAGTCCTCAACGAAAAATTCTAACACCTGCAAAAAAGCAGCGTAAAACTCAGTAACACAGCCCCATTGATTCCTATGGGGAAACACATTTTATGCTTACACCTAACACCCTAACATGAACCCCTAATCTTACACTTAAGTTATTAACCCCTAATCTGCCGTTCTCGACATCGCCGACACCTACATTATACTTATTAACCCCTAATCTGCTGCTCCGGACATCGCCGCCACCTACATTATACATATGAACCCCTAATCTGCTGCCCCCAACATCGCAGACACCTACATTATATTTATTAACCCCTAATCTCCCTCCCCCAATGTCGCCGCAACCTACCTACATTTATTAACCCCTAATCTGCCGCCTCCAATGTTGCCGCCACTATTCTAAATTTATTATCCCCTAAACCTAAGTTTAACCATAACACCCCCTAACTTAAATATAATTTAAATAAATATAAATAAAATTACTATCATTAACTAAATTATTCCTATTTAAAACTAAATACTTACCTAAAAAATAAACCCTAAACTAGCTACAATATAACTGTTACATTGTTGCTAGCTTAGGGTTTATCTTTATTTTACAGGTTAGTTTGTATTTATTTTAACTAGGTAGAATAGTTACTAAATAGTTATTAACTATTTACTAACTACCTAGCTAAAATAAATACAAATTTACCTGTAAAATAAAACCTAACCTGAGTTACACTAACACCTAACCTTACACTACAATTAAATCAATTACCTAAATTAAATACAATTACCTAAATTACAACCCCCCCACTAAATTACACAAAATTAAAAAAATGTATCAGATATTTAAACTAATTACACCTTATCTAATAGCCCTATCAAAATAAAAAAAGCCCCTACAAAATTAAAAAAAAAAACTAGCCTAAACTAAACTACCAATAGCATACATAAAAAGAGAGAAGTGCTCAACCTGGGAACGAACAATAGCATAATAGCTTGTTCTATGGCTAGTTACCACCTTAGAAGCAGCCTCTTTTTGCTCAATATGTGCCTTTCACAGAGAAAAACTTTCCTGTAGCATATCAGTCTGATCCTGACTTAACAGTACAGGCCAGCCCTGAAATACCGGGCAATCCCTCTCTGAACGAGAGAAACAGCAAAACCCCAGATGTACGTTTCGGCCTATTGTGGGCCTCGTCAGTGAGGTGCAGCCATATCCCTCTAGGCACACTGAGCAACGGGTCCACGTCTGGTTTCCAGCATCATACTTAGGGAGACTTCCGTAAGTGTCATAATTTGCATACATAAAAAGAGAGAAACGCTCAACCTGGGAACAAACAATAGCATAATAGCTTGTTCTATGGCTAGTTACCACCCTAGAAGCAGCCTCTGTTTCTCTTGTTCAGAGAGGGATTGCCTCTTAAAATAAAACCCACCCAATAAACCCTTAAAAAAAACCTAACACTAACCCTGGAAGATCCACTTACAGTAATGAAGACTGGACATCCATCCTCAATGAAGCCAGGAGAAGTCTTCATCCAAGTGGCAAGAAGTCCTCAACGAAGCCGGGAGAAGTCTTCATCCAAGCCTGCAGAAGTGGTCCTCCAGACGGGCAGAAGTCTTCATCCAGACAGCATCTTCTATCTTCATCTATCCGGCGCAGAGCGGGTCCATCTTCAAGACATCCAGCGTGGAGCATCCTCTTCATACGACGGCTCTTCTGGAATGATGATTCCTTTAAGTGATGTCATCCAAGATGGCATCCCTTGAATTCCGATTGGTTGATAGAATTCTATTGGCTGATGCAATCAGCCAATAGGATTGAGCTTCAATCCTATTGGCTGATCCAATCAGCCAATAGGATTAAGCTCGCATTCTATTGGCTGATTGGAACAGCCAATAGAATGCAAGCTCAATCCTATTGGCTGATCCAATCAGCCTATAGGATTGAAGCTCAATCCTATTGACTGATTGCATCAGCCAATAGGATTTTTTCACCTTTAATTCGATTAGCTGATAGAATTTTATCAGCCAATCGGAATTCAAGGGACGCCACCTTAGATGACATCATTTAAAGGAACCTTCATTCTGCAAGAAGACGTCGATTGAAGAGGATGCTCCGTGCCGGATGTCTTGAAGATGGAGCCACTCCGCGCCGGACGGATGAAGATAGAAGATGCCGTCTGGATGAAGACTTCTGCCCACCTGGAGGACCACTTCTGCCGGCTTGGATGAAAACTTCTCCCGCTTCGTTGAGGACTTCTTGCCGCTTGGATGAAGACTTCTCCTGATAATTTCTTTTTTTATTTTGTGTAATTTAGTGTTTGTTTGTTTTTGTAATTTAGGTAATTGTATTTAATTTAGGTAATTTATTTAATTATAGTGTAAGGTTAGATGTTAGTGTAAGACAGGTTAGGTTTTATTTTACAGGTAAATTTGTATTTTTTTTAGCTAGGTAGTTAGTAAATAGTTAATAACTATTTAGTAACTATTCTACCTAGTTAAAATAAGTACAAATTTGCCTGTAAAATAAAAATAAACCCTAAGCTAGCTACAATGTAACTATTAGTTATATTGTAGCTAGCTCAAGGTTTATTTTATATGTATTTAGTTTTAAATAGGAATTATTTTGCTAATGATAGTAATTTTTATTTAGATTTATTTTAATTATATTTAAATTAGGGGGTGTTAGGGTTAGACTTCGGTTTAGGGGTTAATACATTTTGTATAGTGGTGGCAATGTTGGGGGCGGCAGATTAGGGGTTAATAAATGTAGGTAGGTGGCGGTGATGTTAGGGGTGGCAGATTAGGGGTTAATAATATTTAACTAGTGTTGGCAGGAGTGTGGCGGTTTAGGGGTTAATATGTTTATTATAGTGGCGGCGATGTCCGGAGTGGCAGATTAGGGATTAATAAGTATAATGTAGGTGTTGGCGATGTCGGGGGTGGCAGATTAGGGGTTAATAAGTGTAATGTAGGTGTCGGTGATGTCGGGGGTGGCACATTAGGGGTGTTTTGACTCGGGTTCATGTTAGGGTGTTAGGTGTAAACATAAATTTTGTTTCCCCATAGGAATCAATGGGGCTGCGTTACGGAGCTTTACGCTCCTTTATTGCTAAAGCCGTGCTAGCGGCGAAATGCACATCAGACGTGTTTAGGATGTTTGTGCCGTCCTCCTTATTGCTTTCTCCTCTATATTGGCTGCTAAACTCTATAGTTTTGAGGCTTGCCCTCCCGGTCAGTGACACAGCACTTTGCTCACCAGGGCTCCAGTATTGCATAGAATAGTATACTTTGTTACGAGGTCAATCCTCTTTTTCAGATAGTGCCTTTTGCAATCCACGAGCTCCCTGTATTGGTTTGCATTGTGCTATGTCGCTGAGTTATATTATCCATATAGTCTTTGCCTTATAGATATACCGAGGAGGCCTGCACCCTTATTTCATTTTTAATCTAAGTATTAAATCACTTTGTTTATAAGAGCACATATGTTTTTTGCATATTATTTTATTAATACATTATAGTAAAAGTTACGTTTTAACTGATCACTGATTCCTGGTGATCTCTCCTATACCTCATTATATGGCTTCATGTGGATACCCATTTGAGTGCTGAACTACTGTCAACTTCTCTCTCTCTCCTTTTTTTCATTTTTTTCAGCCAGCTCTCCCCATTGATGTCTATGGGGAAATCGTGCACGAGCACGTAAAACCAGCTCACTGCAGCTTTCAGCAGCGCTGGTATTGGAGTGCGGTATGGAGCTCAATTTTGCTCTACGCTCTTTTTTGCCTGATAACGCCGGGTTTTTGTAAACCTGTAATACCAGCGCTGTAGGGAAGTGAGTGGTGACAATAACTTGCAAGTTAGCACCGCACCCCTCATAACGCAAAACTCGTAATCTACCTGAATAAATGGCGAGATACATACATATACTAAATATAAGAAGATATAGAATATGAGCAATAGATATGTAATCCCTTAGCTAATAAACCATATTATTATTCATAATTGATAAATCAAACCTGACCATAGTTCAAAATGAGGGTACAGTGATACAATAACATAAGATGAAATAGATAAGAAGAGTGACATAAAATAAAAATAAAAAATGAGTCATATATAGTTTATTTATCAATAAAATGGTTGATGTCACACTCCCTATTCATACCCATGGGAGGACAAGTTTTTAGTTTAAACATCCAAAATAATTCCTTCTTCTCTAAGATTTTGAATCTATTCCCACCCCTAGTTGTAACAGTTGCTATATCAATGACTTGAATTGTCATATCTGCTTTGATGGTAAAGTGGTACCCATTAAAGTGATTAGCCACAGCAGATGTCATAAATTATAACAAAGATTCTGCTTGAAAGAGTTAATTTAATTAAATCATTATACAAGGGTGTGTGTTTTTTGACCTATTTAAGTATGACTGTTAGCACCTCAATCCCTAGGTTATTGGGGAAGTTACGTTTTCACTAACGAAACATGTTTGACCAGATTTACTTCTACTTCTTATTGATCTGATTGCTGATTGCTGTTTTTATATGGATGATAAAAGAACATTTTCTTTGCTGTACTTTCGTTATTTGGGAGGCATAGGTGAGGCTTTCCTACTCTGTTCCGTCTAGCACTGGACTGTGATGTTTGTGTCTGGTTCCCGGAGGAACTCTCTGTTTGCAGGACCGGGCGGCGGAAGTAACGCTCAGCGTGAAGAACGTCAGAAGACACACGGAAGAAAGAGGAGGATTTTGAGAGCGCTTACTATTGCTGCATTCAGGATTTATTTATGTATCTTGCCATGTATTTTTTCTTAGTCTTATGTATTGGGTATCTCAGCACTATAATGTAGCATGAAAAAGTTACGGGTCTTTAATATCATTGTGTCCAACATATTGTTCTTTATACCACAAATTACATATTGACAGTTTTTTTCAACCTGGAGATTGATATTAGTACTCCAATAATGGGAACTGCAGGAATTATCATCCACTGTGCAGAACATATCATAGAAATAGAAGTAGCAGTATGGCTACTCAGAGCTTTGTATTTCAGCAATTTGAGGACTTAACTATTAACTGTGACAACTTTGATGAGGACATAGTGGAAAAAGAAGCCAATGAAAATTTGGACACTTTATTCATCAAAATGGAAAAAATATTGAAATTGGATACAAGATTGGAACTTGACATAAAGGCCCATATTTATCACGCTCTGTACGGACCTTGAAGGGCCGTATTTCTGGCGAGTCTTCAGACTCGCCAGAAACACAAGTTATGAAGCAGCGGTCTAAAGACCGCTGTTCCATAACCCTGTCCACCTGCTCTGAGCAGGCGGACAGGAATTGCCGGATCAGGTCCGCAAGACCTTTGATAAATAGAGGCCAAAGACTTTTATGATTTAAAAAATGTTTCTGCGTATTCCAAGAGGCTTACAAATAAGGACATTTCCATCATTTGAAGTAACAAATAGTGTATTTATAGCAAAATGGAATGACATTCTCACTAATTGCTCTTTGGCTCTAATGGTCTTATTATATGAGTATAAAAACAACAAAAGTTGGATTTAAATAACGAAATTAAAAAAGGACAGGAATTCATACGTCCATTTGCAGCCAATGAGGAATTTAAAAAGTATGATGAAAAGATCAGATGTGTAATACTTGAAATTAAGGAGAACATGTGGAAGTTTAAGAAATGTAAGATCTCTAGCGATAAAAGTAATTATGAAAACAATAGTGTCTATAGGTGAACACATATAGGTGGAAGAAAGAAATTTAGAAGAGTACAACAGAATAAATCAACAAAGAAAGTCACATTCAATGATCAGGACACTGACTATGATTATAATTCCTCTGATTTTGACAGTGCAGGAGAAGAAAGAATAGAAGACGGTACTGTATCAGCATTTGTTTTGCAGACAGATGCCACACACAATGTAAATAAACCTAATGGGGCCTATCTATCAAGCTCAGAATGGAGCTTGATGCCCCGTGTTATGACCGCTGCTCCATAACCTGTCCGTCTGCTCAGAGCAGGCGGACAGACATCGCCGGAAATCAACCCGATCGAGTACGATCGGGTTGATTGACACCCCCCAGCTGGCGGCCCATTGGCCGCGAGTCTGCAGGGGGCAGCGTTGCACCAGCAGCTCTTGTGAGCTGCTGTTGCAATGCTGAATACGGCGAGCATATTGCTGATCAACTTAACATTGCAAAGGAACAAGTTGATAATATGGAAAGAGATTCTATGTTAAAGTTAAAAATGAAAAATCATAATAGGAAGTAAAACAATAAACCTTTCTTTATTATAACTTACAGCAAAGAATACAGTCAAGTGTGAGACGTCATTGAAGGGCATTGCCCATTTTGAGAATTGATAAAATAATGAATGAGATAATTGACTCAGGTGTTACTTTTGTGAGTAGAAAATCTAGAACTCTTGGCAATATGTTGTCACCTTCCATGTTGCCTGTAGATGATAAAAGGAACTGGCTAGCTAAAAAAACAGGATACTATAGATGTAGTAGTAGGAGATGTAAGACGTGCCTATATTGTTCTTGGGGATGAATTTACATCTCAAGATGAATCCAAAACATTCAAGATCAAACAATATATCAATTGTAATGCTAAATACATGATATTTTTTGGATCTTCTAGTTGGGAACTAGGATTCCAGCAGGACTAAATAGTGAATGGGATGTAAAAGTGTTTGTTGATTAAAGGTTTGTAAAATATGTATTTAATGCAAGCATGTATACAACTCTTTTCACAACCATGTTATAAGACAAGAAAAAAAAACAAAAATATTAATATCAGTATGCATCTAATTTGAGCAATTATACTTTTTTATTTCTTATTCTTTCATTTTTTCATTTCATTATTTTTCATCATTGTTCAAAAGTAATATCAGATAATAAAATAAAACATGATATGTGTAAGGGAGTTCTCACTCAGCCAGAATAGTTTAGTATCATTATTGTCTATATTTAGTTATGTATGCATTTATCTTGAAAGATTTGTTATATAGTAAACATGAATAGAGAAATGTTATTTGATAGATCTATGTATATATACAGTTTACATTGTAAGAGCTTGACAAAGGGGTTACTCCTGAAATGTTGCTCTGCTGTTCCTGTGTGTGTTTATAATAAAACTCCTATTTTGCTTCCACATTTTGGATTCTTTGTATGCTTATTTAGGAGTTTTGTGGCACTCCTGTAGTGTGCATACAGTACCCTCTGTGCTGGACATTTCTTTATTATTTTACATTGCAAGAGTAGCCAGTAAATAGGGTAAGGGAGCAGTCAATTAAATGTTGTGAGACACTGAAAGAGTTAATTTAATTTAATTAATTCATTATACAAGGGTCAAGGGTGTGTGTTTTCCCTATTTAAGTATGAATGTTAGCACCCCAATCCCTAGGTCATTGAGGAAGTTAAGTTTTCACTAACGAAACATGTTTGACCAGATTGACTTCTACTTCTTATTGATCTGATTGCTGTTTTTATATGGATGAATAAAGAACATTTTTTTATTTTACACACTGTTCCTGTGTGTTATTGAAACACCTCCGTTGTGCTGGGAATTTTTCTTTGCTGGACTTTCGTTACTTGGTAGGCATAGGTGAGGCTTTCCTACTCTGTTCCATCTAGCACCGGACTGTGGTGTTTGTGTCTGGTTCCCAGAGGAACTCCCTGTTTGCAGGACCGGGTGGCCGAAGTGACGCTCAGCATGAAGAACGTCAGAAGACACACGGAAGAAAGAGGAGGATTTTCGGAGCGCTTGCCATTGCTACTATCAGGATTTATGTATGTATCTTGCCTTTTATTGTTGCTTAGTCTTATGTATTAGGTATTTACTTAGCGCTAGTAATGAATTGTTAACTTAGTGCTAGTAATGAACTTAGAACATATTGGCTTGGATGTTACTTTTACATTTATTTGAATCATGTTTTAAAGTTGTTATGATATCTAACTAAGTGGATCTGTTTCTAAACTCGTTCTCCTGTTTTTGAGTGCTCACTTGTGTCTTATTATTGATTTTTAATTGTATGTACCTGTTGGCCGTCTATTGGCCTATCATATGCAGGTTTGCTTCTTAAAAGTGGTTTGTTTAGTGTAATTCCTATGTCTATGAATAAGCGCCACTAGGGGGCGCGAAATGCGTCAGACGTCGTGCCTGTTGTCTGTCTGCATTTTTTGGTATATGTAAAAGTACTTTGATCTGGATATTTTTAGTTTTCAACAATAAACTTGGATGTTTCTATACAGTATCTCTTTGCAGTGCTTGCTCCTTCCTACCTTGCTCTGTAACCTGATGACATTCTTCCACCCAGAATAGTGCATCAATGGAAAAATGCACATAATTCATGTTCATGTTTATATTGTTTAGTTTATTAAAATCTCGTTGCTTGTTTTCTCCTGACAATTGCAATCTCTTTTACATTATTGGTTTGTTTTTTTGTATATTCTGTTATTGCAATGCCTATTCAAAATGTGTCTCATAACAAATCACTTAGTTAGATATTTCTCACATTATACTCTCCTAATTTTACTACTCACAGCCTACTAGACCCCACAGACACTTTTTAACTAATGGATAACAATCTACATAACATAAAGATATTCTCCCTTAACTTTAAAGGTTTAAACATTCCCCAAAAGAGATCCACAGCCATTAGGGAATATAAAAGATTCCAGTGTGATATCGCATTCCATCAGGAGACACACTTTAAGAGGGGAAGAGAACCCCTTTAATCCTTTCAAAATTTCAGGGAAGCATACTTTGCATCACACTCAACTAAACACAATGGGGTGGGAATACTTATTAGGAAAGATCTTCCCTTCTGCATTACCTCCTCCCACAAAGACAAGGAAGGAAGATATATAATTATCACAGGAAGACTATATAACAAAAGTGTAACACTAGCCAATATATACGCCCCAAATAATAATCCCCTACAATTTTTCCAAAACTTCCGCAATAAATTATTAGAATTGATGATAGGATGTTTGATCATGGGTGGGGACTTTAACCTAGCACTAGACCACTTGATTGATTGTTCATCTAAATCTTCTTCAGTCCCACAGAAAACATTGAAATTGATAAAAGCAATGCTAGCCTCTATGGCATTACATGATGCCTGGAGAATTGATCACCCAGACAGGAAAGATTTCACATTTTTCTCTCACCCACACCAAACCTATACGAGGATTGACTACTTATTAATAGACGTTACCAGCTTAGCCCTTGTTCAAAAATCTAACATTTATCCCCTTACATGGTCAGACCATGCTATGATTAGTCTTACTCTTAAATGGCCCACCTCACAAGTACATGACGGAGTTTGGAAGCTTTGCTTAAAGGGACAGTGCACTGTAAAATTGTTTTTCCATTAATGCATTTGAAATTATAAATAGTTTTGAAACCACAGCCTATTACAATTGGTTGAACTTAAAGGTGATATCATATCTCATTATGTTATAACTTTGTGTACACATCCTTATCTTTTATTTGGCTGGAACACCAAAGCTCAATAAATAGAGAGAACAATGGACAATTATCATTTTATTACTTAACTATCCTGCATCCCACTGAGAGTGTAATTTCTTCTGATGGCTGTGTTTACTTAGGCTTGTCAATAGCATATACTTCAGAATCAAAACTTTCAGTATAGGTGGCTATACCACAGGCTGAATCAGCTATATCAAATGCTAAAATAGGAGTAAAGGAGCTATTTGCATACAAAGAGAGAAGCGCTCTACCAGGAACGAACAACAGCTCAGTGGCTTGTTCTATGGCGATTTACCACCCGGAAGCAGCCTCTTTTAGACCAGTGTGCTTTTCACAGAAGAAAACTTTCCTGAAGTATATAAGTCTGATCCTGCCAAGTAAGGTCAGTCCAGCCCTGAAATACCAGGCAATTCTCCTCTGAACAAGGAACATGACAACCCCAGACGATCGTTTCGGCCTCCTATGGGCCTCGTCAGTGAGGTGCAGCCACATTCCTCTAAGCACACTGGGCAAGGAGTCCACGTCTGGTTTCCCCCATCACCCATAGGGAGACTTCCCCAGGGTCATAATAATTTGCATACAAAGAGAGAAGCGCTCTACCAGGAACGAACAACAGCTCAGTGGCTTGTTCTATGGAGATTTACCACCCGGAAGCAGCCTCTTTTAGACCAGTGTGCTTTTCACAGAAGAAAACTTTCCTGAAGTATATCAGTCTGATCCTGCCAAGTAAGGTCAGTCCAGCCCCGAAATACCAGGCAATTCTCCTCTGAACAAGGAACATGACAACCCCAGACGATCGTTTCGGCCTCCTATGGGCCTCGTCAGTGAGGTGCAGCCACATTCCTCTAAGCACACTGGGCAAGGAGTCCACGTCTGGTTTCCCCCATCACCCATAGGGAGACTTCCCCAGGGTCATAATAATTTGCATACAAAGAGAGAAGCGCTCTACCAGGAATGAACAACAGCTCAGTGGCTTGTTCTATGGCGATTTACCACCCGGAAGCAGCCTCTTTTAGACCAGTGTGCTTTTCACAGAAGAAAACTTTACTGAAGTATATCAGTCTGATCCTGCCAAGTAAGGTCAGTCCAGCCCCGAAATACCAGGCAATTCTCCTCTGAACAAGGAACATGACAACCCCAGATGATCGTTTCGGCCTCCTATGGGCCTTGTCAGTGAGGTGCAGCCACATTCCTCTAAGCACACTGGGCAAGGAGCTATTTGTAACCAATTTGATACACTCTAGCAGGTAAAAAGGATCATTGAGAATAATTTAAAGGGGATACATTTTTTGGATGAACTGTCCCTTTAAAGACCCATTAATATGCTTTCATCTCACTACTGCTATAAAAGAATATTTTAGACTCAATAATAATACAGAAGTGGACATACAACACGTATGGGAGGCCCATAAATGTGTTATCAGAGGGGAGCTTATAGCAGTAGCAGCAGCCAAAAAAAAACAAAATCAAAAATACCTGAATTCCCTATTGACAGACATAAACAAATTACAGGAAATACATAAACAATACCCCAAAAATCGCTCCTTGTTAGATAGTATTGAACATAAAAAAAGGCAACTGATCTTATATTTAGGAAAATAAATCAAATGAAAGGCCCTCTTTCTTAAAAAAATATACTATGAAGGAGCTATCAAACAAGGAAACTATTGGCCAGACAATTAAGACAGAAAAACAATAAACGTTACATTATGAACATTAAAGATAAGGAGGGTAAGCGATGGTCCGCTTCTAGAGACATTGCAGATAGATTTAAAATATATTATGAACAGTTGAACAACCTGGATAGGGACACCCAGCCCCCTAATTCAGAAGATGTTCATACATACCTTTCCCAACTTAATCTACCCTCCCTTACATTGGAACAAAAAAATAATTTGGATTCCCCTTTCACCCTTAAAGAACTCCAAACAGCCCTGACTACCCTACCCCCAAACAAAGCCCCTGGCCCGGATGGGTTTGGAAACGCATACTACTCTAGATTCAGTGTCATACTATATCCTCATCTCCTAAACTACTTTCAAGATATAGATAATAATAAATCCTTCCCTTCCTCAGCTTTACAAGCCCATATATCTGTCATACCCAAACCAAATAAACCCGCAGACCAAATACCGAATTATTGCCCAATCTCATTGTTGAATTCGGACGTTAAATTATATGCAAAAATCATAGCAAACAGGCTTAATCTAATTCTCCCCCATATAAGCCATCAGGATCAAGTGGGCTTCGTCCCAAACAGGGAAGCGAAAGATAATACAGTACGAAACCTTCACTTGATCCTACACGTAAAGGAAATTAAAATACCAACCATAATGCTTTCTACAGACGCAGAGAAAGCATTTGACCGGGTTCATTGGTCATTACTAAAGGCAACCCTTCAAACATTCGGCATAGGGGATCTCATGTTACACAGAATCTTTGTCTTATACAACTCTCCTAGTGCACGGATAAACCTTAACGGTATTCTTTCCCCCTCATTCCATATCACACCCCAGGGATGACCCTTGTCCCCCCCCTGCTCTTTGCCTGTCTAATAGAAACATTGGCTGCTAGGATTAGGGGGAATCAGGACATTACAGGACTATCAATTGATAATCAAATTTACAAGTTACCCTTGTTTGCAGACAATATCCTGTTTACACTGACCAATCCCGACAAATCAATTCCTCCTTTACTAAAAGAATTTGAACAATTTAGTAAACTCACAAATTTCTTGATCAATAAAACTAAGTCGGAGATTCTGGGAGTCTCACTCACCCTTCATGCTACAAACTTGAGCAAAAATATATATATAGTATAAATAGGGTGACCGTATTGTCGCTTTAAAAAGGGACCCATATGAGAAATACATATGTCAGGGTTCTTATACAAAACATTTCTTTAAACAGCCCTGAAAACAGCCCTGACATGTATTTTTCATATGTGCCCCTTTTTAAAGCGGCAATATGGTCACTCTATGTATAAACTCCCTAAAATGCTTAGGAGTTTACCTAGCTGAAGACCTTGAATCGATATACTGATTGAATTATATTACCATTAAGGAAGCTTTGTCAGGTGATTTGTCCTCTTGGAATGCCAAAAATCTTACATGGATGGGCCATATAAACTCCATTAAAATGAACGCCTTCCCCAGACTCCTATATATACTGCAAATTTTACCCATCCCCATCAGATATTCTACACAAATCCAGAACATATTTAGCCGATTCATATGGAAGGGAAAACAACCCAGAATAAATAGACCCACTAGTACGGGTTTGATGTTGCGTTACAGGCTAAAATGCTTGGGGTATAGCTATACCGACAAGACTCTTCATGGCTGCGTTATGGTTTTTACGCTGAAATTGACATTTTTTCAGTGTTAAAACCGTAACGCAAACTCGTAATCTAGGTGCTAGTTAGCCAATCACAAGAGACAAATGTGTGCAGGCACCAATCAGCAGCTAGCTCCCACTAGTGTAAGATATGTGTGTATTATTTTTCAACAAGGGATACCAAGAAAACAAAGCAGATTTGAAAATAGAAATTTATTTAAAAGTGCCTCAAAATGACATGCTCTTCCTAAATCATGCAAGTTTAATTTTGACTTTCCTATCCCTTTAAATGCAGAAAGAGAAGATGTCATAAACTCTTTATAGCTAGACAAATTATTAACATTATTGACTAAAATAGTGGTAGAAATCCACTAAAGAGGATACATATGTACAGCACTCATGGTTCTACAATATAGTGTGTATAATAAATTGTGTTCAATCAAAATTTGTGGTGTTTTGTGTGACCTAAAAAATAACCTTTATTAATACTCTGTTAAAAATGGCAAAAACAACATAAAAATAACCACTTATACGTCAAGATATTGAAATAAAGGTATTACAGCCTCTTAAATGCTTCCATGATTGGAGCCTAAATGAGGGGTCTGAAAATTAAGTCAAAGGTGGTTACTTTTTTTTTAAATTAAATATTTTCTGCTGCGTAGGATACCCCCTTACCCTCCAACCTCCCTGATCCCTCTCAAACACCTTTCTAACCCTCCCCCCTCTATCTTTTGTCTGCTATCTTAGGTACTGGCAGCTGTCTGCCAGTACCTATAAAACACTTTATACATTTTTTTTTTCCATAGTGTAGTGGTCCCCCCACCTCCCGTGATCCTCAGTTAGGGATTCGACAATACCCCAAACCCCTTTTTCTGTAGTGTAGATGCCCCATCCCTCTCTGTCCCTTTATTTTGTTCTGTAGCGTATGGGTCCACCCTCTCCCTCACCTCCCCCCTCCGCTGCTGGGCCACCAGGTTTACTTTGCACAAATTATCATTAAAGGACTGCTGAACTTTGGACAAAATATTATGTTTAACACAAGTAAACTGCAAGGCACAAAGATGGGGCACAAAAATGTTAGCAAAAAAGAATAACAACACAGATGAAGGTTAACAATATTTTTCTTAATTTATATTTGCAAAATGTAATGTATTATTAATGCATTTACATGTATTTCAAATAAACATACATATCTATCACCAGGGCAGTGTCTAAAGAACCTGATTCCAAGAGCAAAATTACAAAAATACTCCTTCACCCATAAATAGCAACCTTCCCCCTCTCCTGGACCTTCCATGTCTCACTGTCATTTTAAATGATGCACCCATAGACATCCACATGCACACATACAGACACCAAAATGTGCCCACACAGGCACCTATATGCAAATATACAGGCAGCTACAGATTCCAACTTGTTCACACACACCACCAACAACACACAAGCACCCATAGACATCCACATGCAGACAGGAAACATGCGCACACACAGGAACCAATATGCATATACAGTATACAGGCACCTATATATTCCTACATGCTCACACACACCACCAAAAACACACAAGCATTCATAGACATCTACATGCAGGGACGGAACTACAGGGGGTGCAAATTGCACAACTGCGACCGGACCCCCCGAGGGTGGGGGCCCAGCTTAAAAAAATAACGTTGACCTGCCAATGCCTACACTGTTATCATGTGAGTGTGATGTGATGCTTCACTAGTGTCTCTGTCTCTGACTAAAGGGGTTAGTGTTTCTATTTTACCCATTGGTGTTTATGTGTGTGTGTATGTATGTATGTGACTGTGTGTATATTTATGCATGTATGTGTGTGTGTGTATGTTTGTGGAACCAGCAAATCACAAACCTTGTTACTACAGCATGGGGGAGCAGGGGGTAAACAGTGTCACTATACAGTACCACTATATACAGTACGGGGGGGCTGGACCATGTCACAGACTACTGTGGTCACTCTATAAAGTACTGGGGTGGGTAGGGTCAGGCCAGCCATCTCACCGGCAGATTACAGACTGTGTCACTGACTCACTATATACAGTACTGGTGGGTTAAACAGTTTAACTATATACAGTAATAGGGGGTCAGACCATCTCACAGACTGTGGGCACAGGGTAGCTCCTTTTGCAGACATGTAATCTGATTCACATTTTTTTTTCTGTGTTAAATGTTAAAAAAAAAATATGTATCAAATTCACATTTTTTTTGGGGGTGGGGGCGATTTTATGAAGTGCTAATTTTTCTCTTTACAACTATCAGTTATATGCAATACAATAAGAAAAATATCAACATGAGTCAGTTTTCTTGTAATAAAAAATCCTACGTAGTAGACTTCACTGCCGCTTGCTGGAACACATCGCCCGGATCGGATGAGGAGTTCGGCCCGGTGTGGTGAAGACAAGGTAGGGAGATCTTCAGGGGGGTAGTGTTAGGTTTATTTAAGGGGGGTTTGTGTTAGATTAGGGGTATGTGGGTGGTGGGTTGTAATGTTGGGGGGTGGTATTGTGTTTTTTTTGCAGGCAAAAGAGCAGTTTTCTTTGGGGCATGCCCCCACAAAAGGCCCTTTTAAGGGCTGGTAAGGTAAAAGAGCTTTGAACTTTTTTTAATTTAGAATAGGGTAGGGAATTTTTTTATTTTGGGGGGCTTTATTATTTTATTAGGGGGCTTAGAATAGGTGTAATTAGCTTAAAAATCTTGTAATCTTTTTTTTATTTTTTGTAATTTAGTGTTTGTTTTTTTTGTAATTTAGTTTAGTTTATTTAATTGTATTTTTAGATAGATATTTGTAGTTTCTTTAATTTATTGATAGTGTAGGTGTATTTGTAACTTAGGTTAGGATTTATTTTACAGGTAATTGGGTAATTATTTTAACTAGTTAGCTATTAAATAGTTAATAACTATTTAATAGCTATTATACCTAGTTAAAATAATTAACAATTTACCTGTAAAATAAATATAAACCCTAACATAGCTATAATGTAATTATTAATTATATTGTAGCTATCTTAGGATTTATTTTATAGGTAAGTATTTAGATTTAAATAGGAATATTTGAATTAATAATATTAATATTAGATTTATTTTAATAAGAGTTTAGTTAGGGATGTTAGAGTTAGATAGGGTTATTATACTTTATATATATATAATATAATAACGATATTAACTATATTAACCCTAATATAATTAGGGTTAATATAGTTAATATATATAATATAATAACTATATTAACTATATTAACCCTAATATAATTAGGGTTAATATAGTTAATATAGCTGGCGGCGGGGTAGGGGGATTAGATTAGGGGTTAATAATTTTATTAGGTTGCGGCGGGCTCCGGGAGCGGCGGTTTAGGGGTTAATACATATTTTATTGTTAGGATAGTGAGGGGGGATAGCGGATAGAGGGTTAGACGTGTCGGGCTATGTTAGGGAGGCGTGTTAGACAGTGCGGGTGATTTAGACTTTAGTCAGGTTTTGTAGGCGCCGGCAGTTTCTAACGTGCCGTAAGTCACTGGCGACGCCAGAAATTTGTACTTGCGCAGATTTCTGGACATCGCTGGTTTGTCAGACTTACGGCACTTTAGCATCTGACGGCGCAGTATATGGGATAGCTCGAGTTGCGAGCTGAAACTGCGGGCGACGCGGGTTCCCTCGCTTGCGCCGCAAACTACGATCTATATCGGATCGACCCCATAATCTTCTTTTTAGAGGGACATTGACATAATGCACTGTCACTGAGTATAATACATTGATCCAGTCTTGCTGAGTACTATGTGCATAAATAATATAAATACCTCCCAACAATACAGCGCCTTAAAGGGTGTTTATATGTTTAAGCTTGTGAAGTTTGCAGTGTGCATTTTCATTTTTCAGAACTGGAAAACCCACCATTTTCACAGTTAAATTGAAGAAAAGAGGGAACATAAATATATTTTAAAAGTTTTTTTTTAAGCATGCATAATTAACAATTAAACATTATCTCAAAGTATTTTGTGTCCCTTTAAAGGGATACTAAACCCCACATTTTCTTTCCTGATTCAGATAGAGCATGTAATTAATTAATTAAGCAACTTTCTAATTTACTCCTATTATCAATTTTTCTTCTTTGGCTCACAATGCTCTGTATATAGCAGCAGTGTTGCACATAGCTACTTGTGTAATGAACAATCCATTTTCTATACATTACCTATATTATTCAGCAATTTAATGCAAAATTTTATTATGAGACATTTTCATGCAAAAAAAATAAAAAATAATAATGTTTAAATATGTTACATTTAGATTGTATCTGAATTCAGCTTGCTTATTTGTCTGTTCCTTTTGTAAAGGAAGTATGCTTTCAGCTACCACAACAACAACAAAATGACAGGAAACCATGTCTATTGCTTTCTTCTGGTTTTCTATTTTTCTGTCTAAATTTAAACTTTTTTTTTTTTTTTACTAAGGATGCAAATGCACATATACTGATTGTTACATAGGTATATTTTTCTCTTTTTCTTTCCAAAATTCAGACATACTATAAAATCAAGATAAAACAGTTACCTGCAGACTATCCCCAAATGATATTCTCATTTTAGGTGAGTGCTATGCTAATGTATTTACATATGTGATTCATTACAGTCTGTAACACGGTGCACACATCATGGTTGTGTTTCAAATCAACATAAACATCTAGTGGTGGGTGGGGTTGCCAGGTGTCCTCCACAAAAATACTGGACACCCAAGAATAAACTGCGTGGTGGTGGGGGGGGAGGATTAGTTTGCGTTGAAATTTACTGAAAAAGATATATATATATATATATATATATATATATATATGTGTGTTTGTGTGTATATGTACACATACAGTATATGCACAGTCTATATGTATGTGTATATATATATATATATATATATATATATATTGTATATACACACACACATATATTATACCAGCTGCAGCATATAAAATGTATGAGAAATTGAATTTTCAGGTTTATTTGTGGATATGAATTAGCTGATGTTGTGCTTTAAAACCACAACCTATTGAAATGGGTTGAGCTTGCAGGTAATATCAGATCTCATTATGCTATCACTTTGTGTACACAAACTTGCTTCCTTATCTTATATTTGTCTGGAAAACCAAAGCTCAATAAAAATTAATGTATTTCTTAAAGGGACAGTCTTTTCCAGAATATTTATTGTTTAAAAAGATAAATAATCCCTTTATTAGCAATTCCCCAGTTTTGCACAACCAAATGGATTCCTCTGTAGTTAGAAAGGCATGCATTATATTGAGAGATATGTCCTAGTATAAGGAAATTACAAGTACCCGAAGTCTATCAGAAGCGGTATGTATCCTAATATTTCTGTATTAGAGAACACATTCCTTATGCATCTATATGGGGAAAAAAGGTTTTCTGGTGTCTCTCTGTATTAGGATAGTTATGTATTCTAGATACCCATCTGTATTAGGAATGTTTCCCTGGTCAGAGGGGCATGCATCCCTGGTGTCTCTTCAGAGGAGTGTACGTTAATGTGTTTTGCTCTGTGACATCACTGTCTTGTATATCTAATTTTTAATGAAATGACACACCGAGTTTTACTATGTAATACATATGGTGAAAGCATTAATTAGTTGTTTTACTCACAACTTTTAGGTTAAACCAGCTTAATGTTTTAAAATATAACAGTCTGTATATATACACACACACACATATATATATATATATATATATATATATATATATATATATATATATATAGTGACGTGCACTCATAGGAGGAAGGTGAGGCACTGCCGCACCTGCCACCATTTCGGGCAACTAGAAATTAAAAATAAAATTTTATTAAAAAAAAAAAAAAAGCTAAAATTTTCTTATATTGCGCAATAGAGGCAGCAGGTTCTGCTTTATCTCTATTGCTCAATATTTTCCATACATTTTTATCACTAGCCGCTATGCTGCGCCACCCGTTGGTTATTTGTAGCTGCAGCGCAGCTGAAAAACCTATTATAGAGGCATCTCTAGTGAGGCCTCTTATTTTGCTGGGACTGGGAGCCTCAGCCAATCAACGCCGGTCATGTATGTTCTCCTGGTGATTGACAGCACCAAGAGAATGTACTGACCAGAGTTGTTTGACTCCCTGCTGCGCATGTGCAAATCGAGGACCACTGTCTGGCGGGAACAACAGAGTGACAGAGACTGCTGTGTGTGACACTCTCCGACCTGTTGGGACTCCTGACTCCTGAGCAGCCCGTCACAAGTAAGACAGACAGAGGTGGATCCGGACTCCCGAGAACTTCTAGACTGACAACATCATCAGCTGCTGCCCTGGTCCTTGCCTGAGGAACGGACCATTACAGTGACAGCACAACATACTGGTAGGCTGGGTAGGGGGGGTAAAAAAGAGGTGTATACTGTCTCTTAGCCGAAAGCCCTGCCCTTGTGGTAAAGTGGTTACTATTGCCAGCAAGTGCCACTATTGCCTGCAGCCTAACTTCTTGCCTTAAGTTCAAACGTGGCAAATCTGTATACAATACAAAAAAGAAGAAGGTGCCAACATAGTGTGAATCTGTATTAAAGTCGTTCACTCCCCACACATGAATGGTACTTACGAGAAGTAAAGCACTTGAGAAGTGCTACAACGGCTTTCTGGAACATTAACAGCTGTCCAGGTAGCTGATCTCTCATCCTCAAAGTGTACTCCTAGTGCTGTGTACGATCTGCAGCAATTTGCAGCTTGAACCCTTTCACCTGCTCCTTTCTCTCGCTGTGTTTGTAATAAGAGAAATGCCCAAACCAGGTGGGCTGGCAGCTATGATCGGATGTCAAGTGTTTGTTAATAAAAACGATTCCTAAACATATATCACTCAGCCGTGATAAAGATATGGTTAAAAACAAATGTTTATTTCATAAACATATATCACAACGCGTTTCCCTGTCTACCTTGACCGCTTCCTCAGGTGAATGGTAACTTCTTGCCTTAAGTTGCCTGTGGTGACGGCGACCGGACTGATGGTAAAACAGTGAGTGTGTAATAATGAGTGGCACATTTTGAGCAGTTTCAATGAGGCCTGTGCCTAGATGCAGCATGATTTTATTTATTGTATTACTAGGTTTTATTTTGTGGCAGCCTAGAGCGGCACAAAATGCAACCTTCTGAAGTTCTGATATCAGATATCAGAACTTCAGAAGGTTGCATTTTGTGCCGCTCTAGGCTGTCACAAAATAAAACCTAGTAATACCAGATATCTAGTTTAATTTTAATAATTGTTTGCAGCAGCACATTGCACAATAAGTTATAACTCATAATCTATTATTATACTTTTCAGCACATAGATTATGCAATCTCAATTCATTTTCAGTGTTTGGGTATTGAAGTTCTATAATATATGTAATAGTAATTGTATATCATTATTTGTGTGGGACTGTGGACTGAGACTCTAGACTGGAGTGGACAGTTAGTGTGTGTGAGAACACTGTGAGTGACTAAGAAATATTAGTTCAAACTGATGTTGGGCAATCTGTTACATTATTGAGATGCTCACTCACTCTCCTCTCTCTCATCCCTTTCTCAGCCATATTGTGCTCTCTCACTGTCCTCACTTTCCTAGACCTTTGTTCTCACTCACCCTTCTCTGTATTATCGTATTCTCAGAGTTCTCATGCTCACTCACTCTCCTCTCTCTCATCCCTTTCTTAGCCATCTTGTGCTCACTCACTGTCCTCTCTCCCCTAGATCTTTGTGCTCACTTACCCTCCTCTGTCTTATGCCTCTCTCAGACCCCTTGTCCTCAGTCATTATCCATTCTCTCACCATCTCTCAGTAATATAGAAATAAACTGAAATAATTAAAATATTAGAAATTATGCAATAGGATAACTGACATTTAGAAGCTATTCTATCAATACATAGAGTGTATGCAGGATTGTGTGATATGTTTAGAATATAGTTGAAACACAACTTCATCACAATATGCCAGTCTCTCAAAGCATGTACATTCTAATTAGATAAAACTGTTATGCTTCAAAAATAGAGGTTAACCCTTTACATATCTTTCTTATGTTTTATCATTAAATAAATAGGGTGAAGTGTTGGATGCAATTACATTTAACATGGATAGACATTTGGTGGCCTGAGGAACACATATGGCCCTATGCCCTAGTTTTTGCACTCCCACCAGAAAAGTTGAACTAAGAATGTATTTTTCCAGACCATCCTGTAAAAATTGTAATATACGAGAAATTCAAAAAGAGTTCTAATCATAAATCCTAGTCTCACAACAGGTAATGAAAGCTTTTCAAAACGTGTGATAAATGTGCCTGGTAACAGGTTTTTGAGTTTGAATCAAAGATTCTATCACTTGATCAGAGAAACACCTTTTGAGACAAAATTAGGTATTAAATGCCATGCCATCAAAACTGAGAGGGTGATGCCAATGCTGGCTGAAGGACATTTGTATTAGATGCGCATACCAAGTACAGGAAGACTAAGTCAGAACAATCAGTATTACAGAGGTCCATTCTTGTTTTATACTGGCTATTACCCTTGATGCTAACACAAAAAATGAGGGAAAATGTAAATCACATTAAAAGACCAGGAAATCACTAAAACATTTATGAGCGTCACCTGTGGAGCCTGAGATCTTGCACAATTCTGGAGTAGCTTATGATTCAAGCTTGAGGTATATGTCTGAACTGTCCCAACAACTCACAATCTGGATGAATACCTCCTGATTTAGGGGCAATTTACCAGGGTGAAGTTATTGACGACTAAGAAAGTCCACTTTCTGCAGGGACATTGTCTGATTAAAATCTCAGAAATGACATTTGTCTTAATAAGGGCCATCTCTGGAAAGCCCTGAAGATTGTGCAGGTTTTCAAAATTTTGATTGATAATTGTATTTCCCATGGAGAGCAAGTAGGCATATTTTAAGTCTATGATAGACATAAATTGATCGTCCTACACTAAAGAAAATATAGTGCGAATTATCTCTATTTTGAAAGTCAGAACCAAAATGGGAAACCTTGATTCTGTTCCTCTAAAGGGACCAAAGTAATTACTCCCATAGGTTTTTAGGTCTGATACACATGCCAAAAAATCTTTGGCCTTTAAAGGGTCCTTTGAAATATGAAACAAAAGGAGTATTCCTCTAGGAGGGTGACACCGAAAGCTTATGTGGTACCCCTGGGAAATTATGTTCAGCACCCAAGGGTCATGAACTGGCTTCTCCCATGCCTCCTAATAAAAGATACCATCTGCCCCCACTAGAACATCATCTAGATTGGTGCCTTCACCTTAATGCAGATTTGGAGTAGGGTGTATGCTTTTCTGCCTCTTTAAAATTAGACCAAGAGGAACCAGGCTTCAACATGGACTTGGTGGTGCTTGACTTTTGAGACAGAGAGATCTTTGCATCTTGGAATGATAAAAGGAGTGAAAAAATCCAGCAGAAATAACCCTGCCCTTAGCTTTTTTTTGTCCTGTGGAATGAAAGCTTCTTTATCTCCAGTAATGCAATAATAGCATCTATTACAGATCCAAACATAATCTTTCCCTGAAAAATAGAAGGAAAAAAGTCTGCTTTTTGATACCATAACAGCAAACTATGAATTCAGTCATAAAGCTCTTATTGCTAGAACAATCATAGCAGCACCTTTTATATCAGGGATAGGCAAGGTGTCCGTATACGGACACTGGTGTCCGTGACTGGCACTTGCAGTGTCCGCCGCCCATTTTGCTGTGGGGAGGGAGGAGTAAGACAGATGAATACTGGTCCTGACTCCTCAACACATGTGGTGCCACGTTTTGCAGGGTTGTGGCCACTCCCACATGATGCCGCTTAGTACCAGAAAATGACTGAGTGAGACAGAGAGAGAGGGAAGATTCAAGAAGCAAGCTGCCACTGTGTCCCTGGAGCTTAATATGCAAAGGTAAAGCACTTTAACCAGCACCTGAGGTTTATTATAAGTAGTATTTAAATAGAAAGAAAAGATATAGTAAGGTTGTGAATCATAACCTTAGTATATCTTTTCTTTCTGAGTAAATAATAGGAAAGGGAAAAATATTTAGTGAGAATAAAATTAGTGGCTTGTCAAGAGACTGCTAGCAATATTGGGTGATAAGTTATGGAATAAATAAAGCCTGAGTGAAATACTGGATGTGTATCTTCTGCATCTATATAATAACACCCAGCTCTATACAAAGACACAGGTACATGTGTATAGCCAGACAAGGGCTGGTTATAGGATCAGTGGTATCTGCATCAGTATAATAAAATTCAGCACTATAAAATAATAGTTATAATTGTAAATGTACCTTGGTGTCCTTCACTAAAGGTCTAAACTTTAGAAAATGTCCGCCACAGCCTTGGCTCGTGCCTTTCCCTGTTTTATATTACTGTGCAACTGTTCACAGTCTTGACCAACCTCAAGAGATTCTGAATTACTTCAAGAAAAGTTTCTTGGGAAATAAGGTAAGAAGTGTTGTCACACAAGACTAAAGTAGTTGCAGAAACACATGCTACACTGCCTCCAAAGGAATGGTGATCTGTCTAGCCAGAGTAGAGATAGTACCTTCAACCATTTAAATAATTTTTCAGAGGAAAAAAGGAAACATGTTCTTGAACAAAAGGAATGCCTGATTTGTTCATGTCTTTAGTAATTGTACCAGAAGCCAAATCAAGTGCATGGATGTTAGATGGCTTTTTTGTAACTGCCTTAAAAATTTATAAATATTTTTAACAGATTGTTTGACTGTTGATGGAGGATCCTCATCCTCCAAGGCTATTAAAACTTCCCTCACTTCTGATATTTCATCACCAGGGGGTCATGGGTTTCTAAATAATCGTCCCCAGAAGAGGAATATTCTTATTCCATTATACTCCTTGATTGCACGGGGTACCTAAACAGGTCACTCCTTAGGGACATCCATGATGAGCCAAGGGCTTGCAAAGAGTTCTCTTCTACCCTTTGCACACGTTGGATTTAAATGATGAATGTAAAACAGCCATCAGTCCCAAAATTGCTTGGACAAATTGATTCAAATGAGCTGTCCTGGGAATTACCCTGCGGGATAGTACCTCTGCTGCAAATGCAAAGCTGCATGACCTTGTCTTGCATTAGACATTGACTCAGTGCATAAGTGGCATAATTGAGTGTGGGGACACACCAACACATCCTTACATAGCAAACATTGATGTGAAGGGGTTAAATTGTCAATAGATCACCCTTCCAAGGGATCAGCATGATATAGGATAAACCAATTTACAGAATATAGTAAGGAAAGGCAAGTATCTAGAGGTAAATAGCAGCACAGAAATACAGTATAAGAGGCACATAAAGGGTTAACCCTCTAAGAGGAACACAGCATAATTGGCATTATGGAAAAGGTAAGTCCCTAGAAGGGAATCAGATAAATTGGGCACTGTCTCTATAAAAAGGGTTATATGTGTTTTAAAACGTAAAAGTTTAAGGCTTGTGTGCTGCCACTATAAACGCTAGCATTTTTTAAATTGAAATAGCTATTTTAGGTCAAACTTAATTAAGCCCAGCAAATAAGGGGTTAAAATAATGAAATTTGCACCAGCTCTGCCAAGCTTGAGAGTCTAATTTACCATTCCTTGAGAAGATGGCTTTTCCACTGCAGAGTAGTTACATTTAATCTGGTAAATATAAAATGACAGTAACCCATGTTTAGGAAGTTTTTCGTTTTAAAAGTGGCTAAAACTGTATGTAGTGTTAAATGGTGTATGTGGCTATATCCCCAGGCTATGTGAAACATGAATATTTGTTCATGCTATTAGCCTGCAGGCTATAAAGGTGCATGATACTTACTTGTCAACACCTTTGTCAGTGCTCAACTCAGCTGCAAAAGACTTCCAGTAGACAGGCCCCTCCGAGGTAGTGCAAGCACAGTGCCAATGATCTGTAAGTTTGTAACAAGAAGCAGCAAGTTTGTAATCCTTCCAACAAGAAGGATTGGTGGGCATGTCCACATGTCACCTGGGAGGTTGGTGGCATCCACCTCACTGGGAAAAGATTTCCACTGCCTGTCTGAACTATGTCTAACCCTTTGTACTGTTTGTAAGTTCTCTGAGAAGAACATGGGTCTCAAATTGGTAAAAAAAACACTTTCAAACAGTGTAAAGATCAGCACCTTAAGCTCCAACATCATTCACTGCTAGAGACAAAAAAGTCTTTCTTTTATGATGGTGAGAGTCCATGAGAACCCCCCCCTTGCTTCTTCAGTACAACTGTCGGCAGTACCAGTTTGCACTTCACTTGCCCAGCTTTATTTTCCCTACTTTTCTAAAATTCTCTTTTTTTTTGGCCATATGTATTACTCAGGGATCATGGGAAAATGGGAGGGATTAAAAGCTCTGTTATGTTGGTTGCTTTGTTTTTTTTTGTTAGACTGAACTTTTATCCCATATGAGATGGCCCATGGACTCTCCCCAGCTTATGAAAGAAAATATCGTTTTGAATGGTTTTAAAACATTTATTGCAATGAGGATTCTTGCAATGCATTGATTAGCTACTGATATATAAGATACATTTCTAAAGTACTTCAAAGTCCCCTTAATGTATTTGCCCCTGTATGCCAACATAGCTTCTTGATTTCATAAATTAACATCTCAAACTGTGAGATATAAAGGTCAATAATGTAAAATGATCATTTTAATTCACAGAAGACATAGGGTTTGGTCGATGGTCGGTAAATTTAACCATACTACAAAAAAATGTCCATAGTCATTATACTCTCTCTCAACTTCATATACTGTAGCTATATAATTATCCATAAGCCCCTATGGAGTTGGACATACATTTCTAAACTTATTACATAGCATATCCCTTTATTCTCATCTATGTTTAATTCCATTCCTTTAAATTATCCCCCGTATTCCCTCTTTTCTTTAGTGCATTTTCCTCACACACACATCTCATATGTCTTCTCATTCTCCCTGCTAACCCTGTCATCTCATTACCCTCTTTTTTTACATAAACCTTTTATCCATATTTTTCACTAATAACCCCTTCTTTCATTTCCCATCTTCTAATATTTACCTTCTGAGGGCTCGTTTCCATTGACCCGTAATTAGGTTTGCGTTTGCTCGCAAACCGATAAATATGCTGTCGGAAGCAATATCGTTCACCAACTGCTTCTAACGACCTGTTATATCTCAATTTCGGCAACTGGACTCCAGCTGACGAAAACTTTTTCGTGTCCCATAGAAAGTATCAGAAGCCACTAATCTATAAATAATACCAGGTTTCCAATGACCGCGCAAACCGTTAATACACTGTCGGAGGCTGCCGATACATTGAGAAAAATTACAGGTATAGCCATTTTTATTTTATCCCTCTGCCTTGTGGACTTCCACATCTTGGGTATTATATCCCATACTTCACTAGCTCATGGACTCTTGCCGCTTACATGAAAGAAAACATCATTTATGTAAGAACTTACCTGATAAATTAATTTGTTTCATAGTGGCAAGGGTCCATGAGATCCACCCAATATTTTTTGGGGTTATGATTTTTTTCTATATATAAAGCACTTTATTTATCCTGTTCCTCTTTTTTATGCTTTTTACTCTTTTTACACCTCACTAACTTGGTTAAATGTTAAACTGAGGAATGAGTGAGGTGGGAGGTGTATTTATAGGCATTTGAGGTTTGGGAAACTTTGCTCCCTTTTGGTAGGAATGTATATCCCATACGTCACTAGCTCATGGACTCTTGCCACTATGAAATAAATTAATTTATCAGGTAAGTTCTTACATAAATTATGTTTTTTTATTTTAATTTTAGATTAGGATTTTTAATTTTGGTATCTTAATTAATTTTTTAGTTTAATAGTCTTTTTTTATTATAAGTAATGGGGTTTAATTAAGGGGGTGTTAGGTTAGGGGGCTTAGTGATTAGATTAATACTTTGCGTTGCGGGGGGATGGTGGGTTAGGGGTTAATAGTTTAAATAGGTACTTTGTGTTGTGGGGGGATGTCGGTTTGGTGGTTAATACATTACATTGTTAGTTGCAATGTGGGGGGATGGCGGTTTAGAGGTTAATACATTTTATTGTTAGTTACGATGTGGGGGATGGCGGTTTAGGGGTTAATGACTTTAATAGATACTTTGCGATATAGGGGTTAATACATTTATTAGTTATAGCAGTTGGGGATGGCGGTTGAAAGGTAGATATTGCGCATGTGCTAGGTGTTTTTCAATAACAGCGAGTGATGGGTAAAATATACGCGCTGCACTTGTTTGCAGTGCCGTATATGTGATCGAGTGTAAGTGTAGTGTAAAGTCGGGTTACCATAGTAACCAATTCATTTTCAAGAAATCTGACATTGGTGTGGAAGCGTTAACACTAACACGAAAAGGGGCGACTGCACGCAATGTGCTAACTATTTTAATGGAAACTTGGTACTAAAATGGAGCCATAAATTACTTTTAGCTGCCGGCAACTTTGGTAGCTTACGGCTCCATTTTTAATGGCTCAATGAAAACGAGCCCTGAGTGCGTGCTCTATATGCACTCTTCCTACTTCTTGTCACACCGCGCCGCTCTAGTCGTTGCTAGGGGCACGGCATCTCCTTCTCTGCTTGTTGTCAGGGGCAGTGTCGGCTCTGGATGCGTGCGGCGCTGACGTCATCGCCGCACACTCCAGATGATGGGCGGACCTCTGAGGCACGAATCTGCACCTATTTCAATCTGGGAGGAATGATCTGTCACTGCCCAAGTATAGGTGTTACTCTGTGTTCTCCTGGGTATGACAGATCGTTCCATATAGCTAATACCTTTGTTGCTGAACCTGCCTGTCTACTGACTACTCTACCTGCCTTAACCCTTAATCTGCTGGACTGATCTTTGTTGCTGAACCTGCCTGTTTGCTGACTACTCTGCCTGTTTTACCCCTGAATTGCTGGACTGATATACTGCTGCTGATCCCTGCCTGTCTGACTACTCTGCTCATTAACCCCTGTTGTTCTGGATTGCCTCTTTGTTGCCAAACTCTGCCTGCCTGACCATTCTAGTGGTGTGCCCTTGGACTGCTTTACTGTTGCCGAACCCTGCCTGAATGACCATTCTAGTGGAGTGTCTTTGGAATGCTCTGCCATTGCTGCTGGGGACTGTCCTGTCTATGGTAAGTACCGCTCTCCTCATCTTACTAACTTTCTCTACTCTGGGATATTCCCTATCATTCCGGCTCAACGCCGGGATAACAAGACTACTGGCCGAGTTCGGTGTGATAGAGGAGTATCCCACGAGCATTACATTATACTTGGGCCATGCAGCCAGATGAGGTGGCGCGAGCTGTTTATCTCCAGGGACAGATGTTGGGAACCCATACCACACAGTTGCAGAATATAGATTCCAAGCTAGAGGCTATTACCGCTCAACTCTCCTTACTAGTTGCAGCAAGGGATGCTGCTCCTGTTGCTACACCACCAGCCCCTGCTCCCAGTGCTGTGACTTCTTCCTCCACTTCTGGAAGCATACCCAGGATACCCTTGCCTGACAAGTATGATGGTGCTACTGACTGTAGGGACTTTCTAAACTAATGCAGGCTGCACTTCCGCAATGATCCTTACACCTTCCAGTCTCATCAGTCAAGGGTCACCTTTGTCATTTCCTTGCTAAAGGACAAAGCTCTAGCCTGGGTCTCTTCCCTTCTGGAACAGAATTCTACACTCCTACATGATGCTGATGAGTTAATTTCTGCTTTGTCTTCTGTGTTTGGGACTTCTGGCCGTACCTCTGCTGCGGAATATTCGCTCCTGGATCTCCGCCAAGGCAGTAAAACTGTGGCACAGTTTGCCATTGAGTTCCGCACCTTGGCACTGGAAACCACTTGGGATGGCAGTGCTCTCAAGGCAGCCTTTAGGAGGGGTCTCCATGAGCGCATCAAAGATGAACTCACTTGTCGTGACATTCCTTCTTCTTTGGACGATTTTATAATGCTTTGTATCAATCTGGACTCTCGCTTTCAGGAAAGGCAAGCCGAGAGAGATAGAACTAGGAGGGTCCTTCCCTCCCGACCTCCTGTTTGCCCAGTTTCAGCAGCAACCGCTACCCCTTCAGCTACTCCAGTTACTTCAGTAGAGGAACCCATGGATCTCTCCTCCTTCAAACCTTCAGAGTCTGAAAGACTGAGAAGAAGGAGACTGAGACTATGTTTTTATTGCGGATCTAACACCTACCAACTGAAGAACTGTGACATTTGGCCGGGAAAAGCCAATGCTTAGGGGATAACGCTGTGGTACCTCTAGGCATGGTCTCAACATAAACCCCTCACTCCTCTCGAATCCTGGTACCTGTTACCCTTACCTTCCTTCAGAATACTATCCACACCCAAGCATTCATTGATTCAGGGGCAGCTGGAAACTTCCTGGATCACCATTTTATGATTCAAGCTGGTTTGCCTCAATGCAGAAAAGACATTGTCTCAAAATAACCACGCTGGATGGCACCCACCTTGGTTCAGGCGTGATCCATTTTGAGTCAGCACCCCTGACCCTGATTGTGTGAGTCCTCCACTCAGAACAGCTGCAGTTTGAGGTCATTCCTTCCCCAGCACAGCCTGTCATCCTTGGTCTTCCTTGGTTTCGATTACACAATCCACAGTTCGACTGGGCTGAGGGACAACTGGCCTCCTGGGGTACCTCCTGTTTCCACTCCTGCCTTGCTAAAGTCATTCCTCTGCCCCGTATTCCCATAGCCAGTATACAGACTCCTTCAAACCTTCCTTCAGTATACACGGACTATGCGGATGTCTTCGAGAAAAAAGCAGCCGACGTGCTGCCACCCCACCAGCCATTTAACTGCAAGATCGACCTCTTTCCTGGAGCCCCACTTCCTAAAGGGAGGACTTATCCTCTTTCCAAGGCTGAAACCAAATTCATGGAGGAGTACATCCAGGAGAACCTAGCTAAAGGCTTCATTTGCCCTTCCTCCTCTCCTGCTGGGGCTGGCTTCTTTTTTGTCAGTAAGAAGGATGGTGGGCACAGACCCTGCATTGACTACAGGGCATTGAACAACATAACCATCAATAATCGCTGTCCTATACCATTGATCACCGAACTGTATGACTCACTCCAGGATGCTTGCCTTTTCACCAAATTGGACTTACGTGGGGCATACAATCTGATTCGCATCTTTCCAGGCCATGAATGGAAGACCGCCTTTAACACAAGATCAGGACATTACAAACATCTAGTATTGCCCTTTGGGCTGTGTAACGCCCCTGCAGTATTCCAGGCATTTGTCAACAATGTCTTCCGTGACCTCCTCAACCACACTGTCATCGTTTATCTGGATGATATCCTTGTTTTCTCTTCCACTTTAGAGGAGCATCATAGGCACATGAGACAGGTGCTTCTTCGCCTCAGAGAGAATTCCTTGGTAGCCAAGCTAGAAAAGTGTGAGTTTGATCGGGAGCAAATCCAATTCCTTGGTTATGTCATATCAAAGGAGTGTTTTGCCATGGATCCTGCTAAACTCACTGCAGTACTGGAATGGCCACAACCTACCTCCTTAAAGGAATTGCAGAGGATCTTGGGATTCTCCAATTATTACCGCAAGTTCATAAGGAACTTTTCTCATACAGTAGCTCCTCTCACTGAATTGACAAAACGGAACAAAGACTGTAAACATTGGCCTCCTGAGGCTGTAAATGCCTTCTCTTGTCTGAAAGAGGCTTTTTGTTCAGCTCCTGTGCTTTTTCCATCCTGACCCTGACCTACAGTTCACTTTAGAGGTTGATGCCTCCGAGATAGGGGCTGGAGCAGTTCTTACCCAGAGGGACCCCTTGACTTCCAAGTCACACCCTGTAGCCTTTTTTTCCAAACACTTTACTCCTGCTGAAAGGAACTACGATGTGGGTAATCATGAGCTCTTAGCTATGAAGATGGCCTTGACTGAATGGCGTCACTGGTTAGAGGGCACCGCCAATCCTATTCAGATTCTCACCAACCACAAGAATCTGACTTACCTAGAGACTGCTCTTCGACTCAATCCTCGACAGGCCAGGTGGTCCTTATTCTTATCCCGTTTTAACTTTGTGGTCTCTTATCTTCCTGGTCCCAAGAACAAGAAGGCGGACGCCCTTTCCTGTCAGTTCCCTCACTCAAATGATTCCTCAGAAGCTCCTATCAAACACATTATACCCCCCCCCTCCTGTGTGGTTGCTCAACTCAATACCACCCTTCTGCAAAGATTGCAATGTGCTCAGTCTAGTAAACCTCCTGGTGCCCCCATGGCCTCCGATATCCTCTTTGTACCTCTGAACCTACGCATCCCTGTGCTAGCCTGGGCTCATGATAGCAAACTCTCAGGACATCCTAGTTCGACTAAGACTTTCAAGCGTCTTTCCCAACATGTATGGTGGCCTACTATGAAATCTGACGCTCAGGATTATGTAAAAGCCTGCACAAATTGTGCGGCCAACAAGACTCCCCAATCCTTGCCTCCTGGCTTGCTCCAACCATTGTCCATTCCCAAACGACCCTGGACACACATTACAATGGACTTCATTGTGGACCTTCCTTCTTCCAACCACCATACAGTTATCTGGGTTGTAGTGGACCGCTTTTCCAGACTGGCTCACGTCATACCCTTAACCAAACTACCTTCTGCTCAGGAATTGTCATCCCTTTTTTTCTTGCATGTGGTGCGACTTCATGGCATTCCTGTGAATATTGTTTCTGACAGAGGTCCACAGTTCATCTCTGCCTTCTGGAGAGCCTTTTGTAAGTTGATTGGAACCACTGTTTCCTTATCGTCTGGTTACCATCCTCAGACCAATGGACTAATTGAGAGAACAATCCAAGATCTTGAAGCCTACCTTAGAGTCTTCGTCAATGTTCGTCATACCAACTGGTCTGAATTGCTACCACTAGCTGAGCTGGCAAGAAACACTCATTGGCACTCTTCCCTTCAATGTTCTCCATCTCAAGACGCAGCAGGGTATCAACCTCGTATCTTCCCTTTTCAGCTCAGTCCACTGGTGTCCCTGCCGCAGACCGACATGTCATTGAACTCTCCACACATTGGCAATGTATTCACTCTCAGCTGTGTTCAACTGTCTCTAGATATAAGAAGTTTGCTGATCGGCATAGGGCTTCTGTACGTGCCATCTCAGTGGGTGAACGTGTTTGGATCTCCACCCGACACATTCGTCTACGTCAACCCTGTCACAAATTGGGGCCTAGGTTTATCGGTCCTTACAAGGTCCTGAAAAGACTGTCTCCTGTTGCCTACAAAGTGGCCTTGCCAAAAACCCTACGCATACATCCAGTCTTCCACATCTCACTACTTAAACCGTACATCAAGAACAGACATACCCGGCTCCGAACTCCTCTTCCTCCGCTCTTGGTTCATGGTGACCCTGAATATGAAGTAGCTAAGATTCTGGACTACAGATACAGGCGCAGACAACTGCAGTATCTGATACATTGGAAGGTTTACTCCGTGGCAGATCGTTCCTGGGTTCCTGCCCGTGATGTGCATGCTCCATCTTTGGTTTCCAGATTCCATGCTGCTCATCCTTTGAGGCCGTCTCTGGTTCCCGGAGGGAACCCTTGAGGAGGGGGCTATGTCACGCTGCGCCGCTCCTAGCCATTGTTAGGGGCGCGGCATCTCCTTCTCTGCTCGTTGTCAGGGGCAGTGTTGGCTCTGGATGCGTGCGGCGCTGACGTCATCGCCGCACACTCCAGATGACGGGTGGACCTACTCTACCTGCCTTAACCCTTAATCTGCTGGACTGATTATTGTTGCTGAACCTGCCTGTTTGCTGACTACTCTGCCTGTTTTACCCCTGAATTGCTGGACTGATATACTGCTGCTGATCCCTGCCTGTCTGACTACTCTGCTCATTAACCCCTGTTGTTCTGGATTGCTTCTTTGTTGCCAAACTCTGCCTGCCTGCCTGACCATTCTAGTGGTGTGCCCTTGGACTGCTTTACTGTTGCTGAACCCTGCCTGCCTGACCATTCTAGTGGTGTGTCTTTGGACTGCTCTGCCGTTGCCGCTGGGGACTGTCCTTCCTATGGTGAGTGCAGCTCTCCTCATCTTACTAACTTTCTCTGCTCTGGGATATTCCCTATCATTCTGGCTCGACGCCGGGATAACAAGACTACTGGCCGAGTTCAGTCTGATAGAGGAGTATCCCATGAGCATTACACTTCCATGCTTGTGCACCAGTAAAAGAGAGAGCAGTTTTACTCAAGCAGAACAGGAAGTAGAAACTGGTTTCTACTTCCATGGCGATTTGAACTGGAACTGGTAAGGGAAGATCTGGACAAGGAAAGAAAGGAATGTTTGACTTGGTGAAAAATATTGTATGGAAACATTGCTGCATGGATATAACATTTGAAAATATGATTTCTATACAACAATTCTTTCTATTAAGTTTTTAAAGACTGTAACTCATTTAGCATGAAGACAGAGATTACATTATTTGTCACATAGGGAAGCTGTGTAATTTGACAGTACTTTTAACATAAGGAGATAAGCACTGCACTGTACCTATATTTTTTTTTTTACAAATGAGTCAGTTTAGGAACATAGGAGCAGCAATATACTGCATGAGTGAGGTATACTATTTATATATGAGGAGCATCTCAGGTGCTTTTGAGGAACTTTGTCATGGAAATATTTATGTACTTGTGATGGAAAACTGACACTTAGGAGGAATATTAATCCAAAACTGGAAAACAGCACCCACAATATCTCTTTTAGAGCATGGAACCTTGGACCTGCCACATCCAAAAGTCAGCTGCAGAAGAAGAGAAGAATAGGGTTCCAGACATATATTCTTAAAAATAATCTTTATTTATTTATGAGTGACAAAGAAATGCATAGCCGCACATTTTTAAATATCGAAAAACATTTACACATCCAAACCATAAACAAAAGCATGGAGTACATAATAATTTAAAATATTCCAAAAGAAAAAACAGTCTCATAGCCCTCAAATTTTAATTTGGATATATATCAAGTTGGCTCCCAAAATAACCGTGTCAGTTGACAAAAGCTTCACTTTCCGGATATTAATAACAAAATTAACAACAACCAATGAAATAAGAGAAAAAATAAATAAAACGCCCCATAATCCTTAGCCTCCCACCCACTATACCCACTTCCAGAATGTTCATAATCTGGGATTTATTCAATTTAACCAACTACATGGCAATGTACAGTTAATAATGTTTGAAAGACAAATTTCAGATATCTGAAATGGATTAACCATTTGCAGTTATACTGTCACTGGTAATGATTTGATTACCTAAAGCCATTTAATAAAAAAAAACTGTTTTATTTGTCTATCTGTAAAAGACCTTAAAAATATTGTTCTATAATAATCTGACTCTGCATAGCCCTGACAAATACAGCAAAAATAGGGAATGTTTAGCTTTTCATTTCTTCAAGATGAGATTTTGCCTATTTGAATAACTGAATTAATTAATCTTGTGTTCCTTCTTGGAGAAACCTTGTTATATAATAGAAAATATGTCTAGAATGCAATATTGCATGACTTTCCAAATATTTAAGCCAGTGATTTACCTTATTCTAGAATTGTGTAAGTACCAGAAACAATGTAGAATGTCTGCTAAATATGCATTGCATCTAAAGGAATTTATCATATTGGCTGGACACCATTCAGATAATCTAGCAGGATTC
The DNA here is from genome assembly GCF_027579735.1 of Bombina bombina. Lineage (NCBI taxonomy): Eukaryota > Metazoa > Chordata > Amphibia > Anura > Bombinatoridae > Bombina > Bombina bombina. The sequence goes on along the minus strand of NC_069499.1, from coordinate 1,262,749,657 downwards.
AAATAAGATATGTTAATTAATCTAAAATGGGATTCTCTCCAAGCCATCGAAACCAATACTTTTTCGACTAAATTAAACCTTTGCTTCACTTCCCCATTTACGAGATCTGAAGGAACCTTTTGAGTTACATCGGGGTCATAAGAATTGCCAACAATGTTTCGGACCTGCTATTCTTCTCTTCTTCTACACTTAGGAGGAACACATCTTTTGTGACACACAAAATTCTATATTTTTTTTTGGACAAATTAGTTATTAGTTCATCTATTCAAAATTATTTAAATATTAGCTTTTAACATTGATTTCTGCACCTATGGCATTTTAATATTAAACACATTTCCTAAAGGAATTATTAAACACTTTCATTAATTTTTTTTCTGTATTTTTTTTACCTATATACAGTATTTGCTTGTGCTCAAACCATGCATAAAAATAAAATGTATCTCACCATAATATCTAATAAACTTTATACCCTATTTCTACATCAGTACTAATCACAAGCTAAAAAGAAACAGCTTAGGGTGCCATTTAAAGCAACATTAAACAACATGAGAATGCATTCTAATATGTTTCCAGTATTTGTTATAAAAAAAAAATTGCAATATATTTTATTGTTTATTTTGCCCTTTTCTGGTAATTTCACTGTAAAAATTGTGGCCTTTCCAATTCCAGTGAAATTCTATAAAATAACAAGTGGTTTCATGTAGTAACTTAGTTAATTTAGATTTAACGTACCAACTGCTGAGGCCAGAAAGTAAAAATAATAAATTAACTGAGAAAGAAACTCACAGGGTTTAAAGTCCCTTTGAAATTGCTTTATTCCTCAAAGCCATTGTTCACTTACTTTAGTGATTATTTTAAATCTGTGCCTAGTTGTCCTCAGCAGACAAGATTAGAGAAGGGAAATCTAGGTTACAGTATGGCAGTGTCCATTACTTTATAACTTTAACACATAACACATTTACATATTATTCTCAGGCTAATCTTTTCTTTCAAAACATAATTTTATTTAGCTTGTATTTACTGTTTAATGTCAAGCAAGTTCATTTTTAATTCTGCATAGCCTGGGAAAGGCTGGTGCAGAAGTCCCCTGTTATGTAACCAAAAAGCATAATCTACTTTATAATTCAAGTAAAAAACAAAACAAAAACAATATGAGGCCAGTTCATGGTCACAAAAACTGGAAGATATGTTCTGAAAATGTTAAACCCACCATATCCAATAGTGTTTTATGGCCTTGGCTAATCAGGTATTTTTCCAGTTTTGTACAGATTTCTAATCTAATTTAGGGGGCGATTTATCAAGCTGAGGCGGACAGAGGGGCACATACGTGCCCCTGTCGCCGCAGCTCGCCTCTGGCAGGCTGTATTCCCCTGGTGGAATTCAGCATTGCACACGAGCACTATTTTGCGTTTACGTGGAATCCCACCCCCTGCCCGCGCACAGCCAATCATGGGCGGGCAGGAGCTGTCAATCTCCCCAGTCGGACAAGACCAGGGAGATTAAAATTTGGCTAAGCGGTGGCGAAAGGGTAGGGGAGAAGCGGTCTAATGACGCTGCTTGTTAAATACGGTGTGCAGGTTCTCTTGTGAGAACCTGCAGTCATAGGCACGCAAAAGCCTGCCAAAGAGGTTGATAAATCGACCCCTAAGTGTTCAAAATGTCAGCCACTCCATCAACAAAATTATAAACATTTGAGAAATTTGGCTTATAATAAAGCATTCTGTTGAAGATATAAGAAGGCTTACCGACTGTGCAGCCATAATATTACTGTAAAGAAGGAAAGAAAGAAAGACAAGTATTCAGGAGATAAAAGCAACAATATATGGATCCACATATATGGTTGTAGGATAGGATTTGTCCAAACTGTGAATAACGATAGTTCCAGACTGGCAGACAAAAGGTTGTAAAAGTAAATATGTGCCAGACTCAAGATAACAGTATACCTTAAATGACACAGGTTATAAGATACAAACCCATTAAACAGAGAAGAAAATATAATTAAATAAAACAACCTTTGAACTGGTGTTCATTCCATACCTGCCCTCACACCACATATTTTTAAATAAACATTCTGATTTTTCTGTACAATATCTATCTATCTATCTATCTATCTATCTATCTATCTATCTATCTATCTATATGAAAAAGTGTAAGAGTGGACAAGCGCGCGAGAAGGCACTCCTAGTGTAATATGTCTTGACTAAAATAATGCACATATATATATAGAGAGAGAAAAATCCACACTCACTTGGTTCTATCTCATCCAATATGAGGTATTTAAACAGCTCAGGGATATACAGATGGTGTCTCAGCGATATAAGTCCTAAACTTTCCTTAGATAGTTGTTCTGGAACCAGCTTTCGCTGTAGTGTATCTTCTTTCAATGATGCAGAAAGTGTGGGGTACGCAACTACTTATATGAGGGACATAGGACTAAGGATATTGTGAGACTGTGCAAAATATGTCTTTATTATTTAGTAAAAAGAGATATTGTTACATTTGTAAAACACAGAGTTCAGTGAAAACATATGAGCATAAAAAAATTCTCCAACCAGGGAGGCACAATCTAAAACTGTTAACCAGCAATTAACCTGTGTACAATAAGGAGCATGAGCGTGGCAACCTAGGAGTACTATTATTTACTAGTTTGCTCCATGTAATTTGTAGCAAAGAAGTAGAGCGTAAATGAATCAGCACTTAATGTACTGTTGAATGTACAACAGCTGATTTAATATTTCGCTCTGAGTATAGTCTGAAAATTGTGGTGGGGCGGACTATACTCGGAGCAAAATAGTAAATCAGCTTTCTGTTAATAATAAATATGTCTGTTAATACATATTTACACATATTAATACATATGTACAAATATATATACACATACATATATATATATATTTAGAGCTGTATATTATGAATGTATGTCTATGTTAAAGCCCTTTGCTTGCCTTTTTTCCTAACACCTGAGACCTCTTATCTTTGAGCCCTTATAACTTTTGTGTGCAATATTTTTTTTTGAATATTTTTTAATAGTGCTAATATGAGTGTAACTATACCATACCCCCCAACTGTCCCAATTTTCGCGGGACAGTCCCGATTTTAGGGGTCTGTCCCCCTGTCCCGGGTTGCTAGCCATCTGTCCCGATTTTCCCCATGCATTAAAAAAAAAAATATATATTTTTTTTTTTTTTTGGGCCCATACATAGAAGCAGCTGGCTTTGCTCTCACAGGGTTAGATACCTGTTAGATTCCATGTGGAAAAGGAATAGTGTATGGGTTAAGCAGGAGTAAGAAGGCTGTATACACTCTGACCACGGGTAATGGTGATCTCTATAACCTACCTCTGGTAGTGATGATGTCTAACCCCTGGTGATAATACTAGCATGCTTTCAGTTTTATACAATGAGAAGTGCTAATACCAGGGTAACGAACAGTGGCAGCCGCGGACTGCCAGCTAATGTGCTTGCCAACCCCAGGGCCCCATAGAATTAATTACAGATACCCATATATGATGTAGTGTGTGTGTCTATCTGTATCCATAACTGTGTGTGTGTATCTATATGTATAAGTTTATGCTATGTAGTGTGTGTGTGTCTGCGTATCTGCATGTATAAGTGTGTATCTGCATGTATAAGTGTATGCTATGTAGTGTGTGTGTGTCTGCATGTATAAATGTAAGCTATGTAGTATGTGTATGTGTATCTGCATGTATAAGTGTGTATCTGCATGTATAAGTGTATGCTATGTAGTGTGTGTGTGTCTGCATGTATAAGTGTATACTATGTAGTGTCTGTGTATCTGCATGTATAGGTATATGCTGCATGTATAAGTGTATGCTATGTAATGTGTGTGTATCTGCATGTATAAGTGTATACTATGTAGTGTCTGTGTATCTGCCTGTATAAGTGTATGCTATGTAGTGTGTTTGTATCTGCATGTGTAAGTGTATGCTATGTAGTGTGTGTGTATCTGCATGTATAAGTGTATGCTATGTAGTGTGTGTGTATCTGCATGTGTAAGTGTATGCTATGTAGTGTGTGTGTATCTGCATGTATAAGTGTATGCTATGTACTGAGTGTGTGTATCTGCATGTATAAGTGTATGCTATGTAGTGTGTGTGTATCTGCATGTGTAAGTGTATGGTATGTAGTGTGTGTGTGTATCTGCATGTATAAGTGTATGCTATGTAGTGTGTGTGTGTATCTGCATGTATAAGTGTATGCTATGTAGTGTGTGTGTGTATATCTGTATGTGTAAGTGTATGCTATGTAGTGTGCTACTGTGCATTTTTGCTGACTTTAAAGGCCAGAATCTAGAATATTAATGGGGAATGCAGAGAGCAGTTTTAAAGAATTTATTATTAAATGTCCAATTAAGATAAAAATATTTAGCAATGTCTTTGCAAAGGCTAATTAAATACATAGCTCACATAGCCATACCATTGTTTTGAGCTTGTGTTTAATTTGCTGCCTAAGTGTATTAAAATATATGACTTTATTTAGAATTTTATTTATATTACTTTGGTCTTATTAATTTTTAAGCCCCGCCCACCACATTTCAAATTTTTTGCCGCGCGGGGACGGGTGAGGTGAACGGGTGTTGGTGGGCTGGGTGTCCCTCTTTTGAATTTTGAAATGTTGGGAGGTATGCTATACTTTGTAATGTATTTTGTACAACTTTTGAGTTTCGCAAACAGTTAACCAGAGCTCTGAAGTTGCGGTAATCATTATAGTGTAAATCGTGATTGCGCTAAAATGTTTATTTATCCATTGTTAAAAAATGCAATAATGAAATATTCATTCTTTTCATTGGGGTTGTGGTTTTCTCCTCCCCAATGAGAAATAGAGATCATGAATACTGCAATTTGTAATAGATTGTCTGATTACTGGACAATGCTATACTAAGTCTCAATTTTATCTTAAAGGGCCACTGTAAGTAAATATTTTCTATGCCTGTTACTAACTAACTACCTCAAATACGCTTTTTATCAATAGCATTTCATTAACATATCTCTACCGTATATCAGAAATCTTGTCTGCAAATTTAATTGTTTTCCAAACCCACTCTGCGGGTATCCTTTGCTCTGTACCAATCCGTTTACAATACCTAGGTTTCAAAATGGCGCTTTAAACACAATTTCATTGGTTTAAGTATTTTGAACATGCAGTGCTGAAAATAGTGGGCAGGATAACGTGACATCATCGGCAAATAAAAGATATAACTTTTAGAACGTTATGAAACTTCGTTTTGGAGAAAATATAGGTCAGTAGGTTTTAATTAATGTTTATTAACTTTAATATGTTAGTTGTTTGGCTTAAAAATTATAACGGAAAGTAATCCTTTAAGAACAGACTCTGATTGTGCACAGTTATGGATACAAAGGTCGAGATGTTCTAAAGGATGGACATACATGGTTCTTATCTAAGGCACCTGTCTGTCCGTCTTTGTGGTGAGCAGGTAACAGACACTGCATTTTTGCTGCCAGTTGTTACTTTTGCACAAGAATTACCTTCTAAAGCACTGTTCCATGCTCCATGCTATCTCCGCTACATCAAATGTAGTATGACCGTTGCTTTGTAACTTGTGGTAAGTGGTGCCGGCTCAAGAAATTGTGCTGCCTGGGACAGAGAATGCCTGGCCGTTGACATTATTAAGCCTGCCTTCCTGCATGCATGCAACCAATGCTTATGCAGAATTGCGCAAGTGGGAAGGAAGTGAGTCCTGGCTGGTTCTGTTTCTTTGTGCATGATGAGGTTATGCTGCTGGGAGTTTGTGACTTAACCCACAGAGACAGAGGACAGGAGTGGTCTGGGTCTGACAAAGATTGACTCAGTCACTGAAGTGCTGCCCCTTGTCAAGTGCTGCCTGGGTCCATTGGACCCACTTGGTCCCGTGGTTGAGCCGGCCCCAAATGAAAGCAGGCTCACATGGCTTAGCCTGCACCTCAAGGGCTCCAAAGCAACCAAACCAAAGCAGTTTAATAAATGGAACCTAAAGAATGCTAATGCCAACAAGCTTTTTAGTGGATGTATTCCTGGACTGTTCTAAAATAGTAAAGCCCTGCAAATTTAGCTAAAAAAATGAAAGTTTTAAATGTGTTTAATCAATTGCTTTATAGGACAATTTTTGTCAAAGCATTGCTTGACTGCTGATATATGCCATGCTTCACTGCTAAGACCCCATGTTGGTTTGAGGGTTTGCTAGGTTTTGAGGGTGTTTGCTGATTTGGGATTGCTTAATAAAATGTAAGGAACGAATACTGGTCTAGTCTCAGATCTGATAAATAAGAGGACAGAGAGGGGCCCCTTGCTACTGCTTAGAAATGACTGAAGTCTGACACTACTGGATAGAAGATTGAGGTAGGGAAAACATGAGGACATGAACACAAGAAAGTGCTTTGTCGCATATTATAAATTTGACTTTCACCCATGAGCAATGTCTTTCTAAATCCTTGATTGTAAGAAATCATTTGGAAACCTTCAAAGAGCCCACAATGTAACATTCAGGGGTTAATCATCACAGCTATCATTTAATAATTATCTGCATGTTACAGCTACAAATGAGCGCTCTTTGATATTGATGCAATCAGACACTTGCATTGTTTTTATTGTTAATTGGCAGTACTTTATCGATTCTGTGAAAAATTTATTTTTCTTTAATGATTCAGATAAATCATGAGATTTTAAACAACTTTCTAATTTACTTCTCTTATCATATTTGCTTTCCTCTCTTCATATCCTTTGTTGAAGGAGCAGTTATGCACTGCTGAGAGCTTGTTGAACACATATGGTGATCCTTAGAATTAGTGAGGGGTGGGGGTGGGGGTGGGGCAAAGTGTACTATGGGCAGGAAACCAATATATTATAGCAAATAGAGTAAAATAAATAGTATACTTATAAAGGTTAGGACTTCCTGCCACAGATTTAGAGCAAAAAACAGAACACAACTAACAAAGTAATTGTAATAGGATATACAATTGTAATTAGATAGCTCAGATCTGTATATCAAGTTATGACTTAGCCCAAAAAACAATCAAAACAAAAAATTTAATTATAAATTAATTCATTCATACTGTAAAGTTTATTAACAAAATTGTTTGAAATGTATCCACATATACAATAGCATAAGCTAAAATTAAAAACACTTGAACCCAGTCGTATAATTAACCTTCCTTATTAATTGTGGTTAGTATTGATGAAAGTATCAAAGCCAGCAGTATTAAGGTAAATATAAACTAAACCCTTACAATCCGAGGGCTAATTATAGTTATTATTACTGTTATAAATATACTGCTGGACAAGTAGATATGAGAAATATCTACTGAGGAAGAGTTTTTTGCGAAACGCGCATCAGGGGTCCTCTGGGAAAAGCTCTGTCTTTCCCACTTTTAACCCCTTAATGACAACTGACGTACCAGGTACGTCATGCATTAACTAACAGTTAATGACAATAGACGTACCTGGTACGTCAGTTGTCTAAGAGAGTGCTGGAAGCGATCGCAATCGCTTCCAGCAGCTCTCAGGGTATTGCAGTGATGCCTCCATATGGAGGCATCCTGCAATACCTTTTCAGAAGACTCCGATGCAGAGAGAGCCACTCTGTGGCCCTCTCTGCACCGGTAGCGATGGTGCCGGTTCGTTGGTGGGTGGGAACATATCAGGGAGGCGGGTGGGCGGCCCATCGCTACCCGGCATCCGGTTCCTGTAAGTGCTATGTGCACGCCGGGTGCTGGGAGCGTGCGGGGGCGCGCGTGCACGCGCGCGGGGGCGCGCGTGCGTGCCCGATTACATGGCCACTGACACCAATGAGAAAGGAAGAGGGGGGAAAAATTAATGAAAAATAAATAAATATATAAGGATCTGGGAGGGGGTTGGGGTATTGTGGGGGGCTGCTACACTACAGAAAACATTAAAAATGGCCAAAAAATTGCAAAAAAAACACTTGTTTTTGGGGCAAATTGGGTACTGGCAGACAGCTGCCAGTACCCAAGATGGCGGCAATTAGGTAGGGGAGAGGGTTAGAGAGCTGGGGGGGGGGGGATCATGGAGGTTGGGGCTAAGGCAGGGGTCCATCACAGCTAAAACATTTTAATTTTTTTTATTAAAAAATAGAAAAACTCCTTTTATTTAGTACTGGCAGACTTTCTGCCAGTACTTAAGATGGCGGGGACAATTGTGGGGTGGGGGAGGGAAGAGAACTGTTTGGGAGGGATCAGGGGGTGGGATGTGTCAGGTGGGAGGCTGATCTCTACCCTAAAGCTAAAATTAACCCTGCAAGCTCCCTACAACCTACCTAATTAACCCCTTCACTGCTGGGCATAATTTACGTGTGGTGCGCAGCACCATTTAGTGGCCTTCTAATTACCAAAAAGCAATGCCAAAGCCATATAAGTCTGCTATTTCTGAACAAAGGGGATCCCAAAGAAGCATTTACAACCATTTGTGCCTTAATTGCACAAGCTGTTTGTAAATAATTTCAGTGGGAAACCTAAAGTTTGTGACAAAATTTGTGAAAAAGTGAACTTTTTTTTTTATTTGATGACATTTGGCGGTGAAATGGTGGCATGAAATATACCAAAATGGGCCTAGATCAATACTTTGGGTTGTCTTCTAAAAAAAAATATATACATGTCAAGGGATATTCAGGTATTCCTGACAGATATCAGGGTTCCAATGTAACTAGCGCTAATTTTGAAAAAAAGTTGTTTGGAAATAGCAAAGTGCTACTTGTATTTATGGCCCTATAACTTGCAAAAAAAGTAAAGAACATGTAAACATTGGGTATTTCTAAACTCAGGACAAAATTTAGAAACTATTTAGCATAGGTGTTTTTTGGTGATTGTAGATGTGTAACAGATTTTGGGGGTCAAAGTTAGAAAAAGTGTGTTTTTTTCAATTTTTTCCTCATATTTTATATTTTTTTTTATAGGAAATTATAAGATATGATGAAAATAATGGTATCCTTAGAAAGTCCATTTAATGGCGAGAAAAACGGTATATAATATGTGTGGGTACAGTAAATGAGTAAGAGGGAAATTACAGCTAAACACAAACACCGCAGAAATGTAAAAATAGCCATTGTCATTAAGGGTAAGAAAATTGAAAAATGGTCCGGTCATTAAGGGGTTAAATTGCTTACCCATGTTGTAAAAGATATTTAAAAAAAAACAAAAAACTTATTTCTCATATCTACTTGTCCAGCAGTATATTTATAACAGTAATAATAACTATAATTAGCCCTCGGATTGTAAGGGTTTAGTTTATATTTACCTTAATACTGCTGGCTTTGATACTTTCATCAATACTAACCACAATTAATAAGGAAGGTTAATAATACGACTGGGTTCAAGTGTTTTTAAATTTAACTTATGCTATTGTATGTGTGGATAAATTTCAAACAATTTTGTTAATAAACTTTACAGTATGAATGAATTAATTTATAATTAAATTTTTTGCTTTGACTGTTTTTTGGGCTAAGTCCTAATTTGATACACAGATCTGAGCTATCTAATTACAATTGTATATCCTATTACAATTACTTTGTTACATATGGTGATCCAATGGGAAGAGGTATTTATGGGCAGCCACCATTTAGCAGCTATCTCTCAATAATGCATTGCTTCTTCTGAGCGTACCTAGATATGTTTTTCAACAAAGGATACCAAGAGAATAAAGCAAATTAGAATGCCGAATGCCCTTTTAAGGGCAATGCCCATACAAATGCCCTTTTCAGGGCAATAGTTAGATTAGATTTAACTTTATTTGTATTTTGTGGGTTTGGGGGGTGGGAGTTTGTATACTGTTAGGGGGTGTTTGCTTTTCTTTTTTAGAAAAAGAGCTGATTTCTTTAGGGCAATGCCCTACAAAAGGGCATTTTAAGGGTCTACAAAAAGCCCTTTTAAGGGCCCTTGGTAGTTTATTATAGATTAGGGTTTTTGTTTTGGGGTGTTTTTTTTTTTTAAACAGGGTATTAGAATAAGAATAATTTTTATTGTTTTGGATAATTTATTTTGTTATTTTTGTAATGGTAGTTTTTTATTTTTTGTAATTTTAGTGTTTTATTATTTTTTTTATAATGGTAGGTTTTTTTTATTTTTGTAATGTTAGTTTTTTTTTGTAAAGTTAGGTTTTAGTGTAAGGCAGCTTAGGTTTTACTTTTATTTAACAGGTAAGTGTGTATTTATTTTAACTAGGTAGTTAGTAAATAGTTAATAACTATTTACTAACAAGTCTACCTAGTTAAAATAAATACAAACTTACCTGTGAAATAAAAACTTAAGCTAGCTACAATATAACTATTAGTTATATTGTAGCTAGCTTAGGTTTCATTTTTATTTCACAGGTAAGTTTGTATTTAGTTTTAAATAGGTATTATTTAGTTAATAATTGTAACTTTAATTTAGGTCAATTTTAATTTTGTTAAAGTTTAGGGGGTGTTAGGTTTAGGATTAGGGTTATGATTAGGTTTAGGGGTTAATATAGTTTAATTTAGGTTGTTGCGATGTGGGGTCCGGCAGTTTAGGGGTTAATAGGTTTTTTTTAATTGCAGTGATGTGGGAGGCCAGAGGTATAGGGGTTAATAACTTTAGTTAGTGGTGGCGATGTCAGGGAGTGGCGGAATAGGGGTTAATAAATTTATTTCGGTGGCGGCAATATTGGGAGTGTCAGATTAGGGGTTAATAACATTATGTAGGTGTCGGCGATGTCGGAGCGGCAGATTAGGGGTGTTTAGACTTGGGGTTTATGTTAGGGTGTTAGGTTTAAACATAACTTTTTTCCCCCGGAGACATCAACGGGGCTGCGTTACAGAGCTTTTCATTCCGCGATTGCAGGTGTTAGGGTTTTTTCTAACACTCTCTCCCTGTTGATGTCTATGGGGAAAGCATGCACGAGCACGTCAAAGCAGCGCTTGTATTTTGTGCGGTATGAAGCTTAATGCCACCATATCGTACGCACAAGGCAGCTTTTCAAAAACTCATAATGGCAGCGCTATTGAGGGTAAAATAATCGTTTTGAACCCTCTATAGCGCAAAACTTGTAATCTAGGTGAGATTGAATAGATTTTCTAAAACCAATTAATTTTTATCTAAGTAAGGCAATACCAGGCAGACCTAAAATGGCCACACCATCAGAAGACCAGAATATCAATCATTATGTAATAGAAAAGCATCTGCTTCCACAATTCAAGTCCAGCAGAACCAAGAGCATTCTACCTTGGAAAACAAAAGCACAGTCAAAAGATGACTGACAAAGTGTAGTTTTTACTTTGTAATCAAAATATGAGGAGATGGCAGCATGAGTGGCTAACACCACAATGTGTAAACCCTACAATAAAAGTTTGGGGATGCTTTGCCAATCTTTTAATTACTGACTTACACAATATCAACTACACTTTGACCAAAGAGAAGAACCAGTTTTACAAGGCACTCTATCCCATCTGTCTTAAATGTAAATTAAATGCCTTGGCCCGGATTACAAGTCGCGATATGGTCTTTATGTGCTGAATGGTCACGATTTGGTATTACAAGTCGAGTGGTATGGCTTTCCCGCACCTGATATGGCCTTTACTGCAACAATCCATTCCGCACTCAAAGACCTGTAGTTATGTGTATTGCAAAACAAAAAAGTTTCACAAAACACATAAAAAATACCTTACAAAGTACACCTACACCCATAAATTACACTATTCACCCCTAAACCGCCATCCCCCGCATTGCAACTACTAAATAAACCTATTAACCCCTAAACTGCCACCCCATCGCAACTACTAAATAAACCTATTAACATCTAAACCGCCATCCCCCCTCATTGCAACTACTAAATAAACCTATTAACCCCTAAACCACCATCCCCCCACATCACAACTACTAAATAAACCTATAGACCCCTAAATCGCCATCCCCCCACATCGCAACTACCTACATTAAACTATTAACCCCTAAACCTAACACCCCCTAACTTTACCAAAATTAAAATACACCTAAATTAAAGTTAACATAAACTAACTACCTTAAAATAAATAAAAACTTACCTGTGAAACAAAATTATAAACTAATAAAATACCTAACTTAGACATGTGCAACGCTAAAAAATTAATTTGTTTAGTTTAGTTTTCATTAGTTAAATAAACAATTTTGTTTTGGCAAATTAGTTTAGTTAAGTTTAAAAAAAAATCGTTTCAGCAAATTAGTTATGTTAAATTAAATGGTTTTTTCGGACCCGTTCATTTTTTTTGGATCCATTCTTTATTCATATGCATTATTCTATTCTGAAGTTTATGAATAAAGAATAGATCCAAAAAAACGAAAGGATCCGAAAAAACAATTTAACTAAACATAACTAATATGCCGGCTATTGCCAAAACAAAATTATCTAATACCGCCGCCACCCACATCGCCGACACTTAATAAGGCTATTAACCCCTAAACTGCCATCCCCCCACATAGTTGTCACTAACTAAACCTATTAACCCCTAAACTGCCGCCCCCCCACATCGCCAACACTACCTAAACCTATTAACCCCTAAACCGCAGTTCTCTGACATCGCCGACACTAACTAAATAAAGCTATTAACCCCTAAACCGCAGTTTCCCAACATCGCCAACACTAACTAAACCTATTAACCCCTAAACCACAGTTCCCTGACATTGCCGACACCAACTAAACCTAATAACCCCTAAACCGCAGTTCCCCAACATAGCCGACACTAGCTAAAACTATTAAGGCCTAAACCGCCGTAACACCCACATCGCCAACACTAACTAAAACACTAACTATTAACCCCTAAACCGCCATACACCCACAAGGCTAACACTAACAAAAACTAATAACCCCTAAACCGCTGGCCTCCACATCGCAACAACCTAAATTAAACTATATTAACCCCTAAACCTAACACCCCCTAACTTTATACCTAACCCTAACTTTAATATAATTAAAATAGACCGAAATTAAAGTTACAATTATTAACTAACTACCTATTTAAAAATAAATACAAACTTACCTGTGAAATAAAAATAAAAACTAAGCTAGCTACAATATAACTATTTACTAACTACCTAGTTAAAATAAATACAAACTTACCTGTGAAATAAAAATAAAACCTAAGCTTAAACAAATAAAACATAACATTACTAAAAATAAAAAACCTAACATTACTAAAAATAAAAAAAAACGAAGATTACTAAAAAAATATAACTACAATTACAAAGAAATAATAAACACTAAAAAAAAACAAAAAACTACCATTACAAAAATAACAAACTAAATTATCCCAAAAAATAAAAATGAATTCCTATTCTAATACCCAATTTAAAAAAAACACCCCAAAATAAAATATATATATATATATATATATATATATATATATATATATATATATATATATATATACTGTATATATCTCTCTGTGTGTGTGTGGTGTGTGTGGCATAAAAAGAGCTTTCAACTTCCTATGTATTCAAAGAATTATGAAATTATAGTAAAATTACAAAACAAGTAAAAAAAAAAATATATAAAAAGAGTCACATTCCACAAAAAAACCACTTTCTAGCATTCTAACTGTAGAAAAAAAATCTCAGAATTTGTTCACTGGCATCCTCTGATTCAGCAGAGACCAAACTTTTCTCTCTCTCTCTCTCTCTCTCTCTCTCTCTCTTTTGCTCTCTCTCTTTCGCTCTCTCTCTCTCTCTCTCTCTCTCTCTCTCTCTCTCTCTCTCTATATATATATATATATATATATATATATATAATTTTACAGTATATATCTCAAATGATGCAAAAGGGTAATTCATTTGGTATAACAGAACTAAAAATAAAAAAAACCTAAGATTGCTAAAAAATTATAACTACAATTACAAAAATTAATAAACACTAAAATTAAAAAAAAACAAATACCATTACAAAAATAACAAACAAAATTATCCAAAAAAATAAAAATTATTCCTATTCTAATACCCCATTTAAAAAAAACACACCCCAAAATAAAAAAAATCTATATTAAACTTAATCTAAAGTTAACAGCTCTTTTGCTAAATAAAAAAATACAACAAACACCCCTAACTCTACAAATCCCCACCCCCCAAACCCACAAAACTAAAAAAACCTAACTAATCTAATCATTGCCCTGAAAAGGGCATTTGTATGGTTATTGCGCTTAAAAGGGCATTCAGCTCTTTTACAGCCCTTAAAAGATCAATCAGCTCTTTTTCGGTCCATTAAAATAAAAAAAGCCCTAATATAAAAAAAACACCCAAAAAAACAAAAAGCAAAAGAACAACACTAAACCCAAAATCGGTACTCACAGTTGCTGAAGTCCGGCGAACGATCTTCATCCCAGCGGTGAAGCATCTTCATCCAGGCGGCTCCATCTTCATCCATCGAGGGACCGGTATCTTCTTCATCCCTGCGGCGGAGGCCCAGGCAGAGCACCATCGGCCTGACGTGGAGGTCCTTTTATATTGGGGTGCCGTTGCATTCCTATTGGCTGAAAAATTAAAATCAGCCAATAGGAATTAGAGCTGCTTAAATCATATTGACTGATTTGAACAGCCAATAAGATTTAAGCAGCTCTCATTCCTATTGGCTGATTTCAAATTTAAAATATCATTCTGTTTAAACAGAAACAAAGCCTTTTTTCCCTATGAAAACTCTCTCTCTCTCTCTCTCTCTCTCTCTCTCTCTCTCTCTCTCTCTCTCTCTCTCTATATATATATATATATAAATAAATATATACAGTATATATATATTATATATATATATATATATATCTGTGTGTGTGTGTGGTGTGCATGGCATAAAAAGAGCTTTCAACTAGCTATTTATTCACAGAATTAAGAAATTATAGTAAAATTACAAAACAAGTAGAAAAAATATATATAAAAACAGTCACATTGCACAAAAAAAAACTCTCTAGCTTTCTAACTGTAGAAAACAATCTCAGAATTTGTTCACTGGCATCCTCTGATTCAGCAGAGACCAAACTTCTCTCTCTTTATATATATACTCTCAAAAAAGGCACTCTCCGTTTATAATTAGTAAAAAGTTTTACTTGTGTTAATGTTTTCGGGGTTGCCCCCGTCCTCAGACTTATATACAGTTTAAAAAAAATGTAATCTGGACCAAGTAGCGTTCTCTGTGCGCAACTGTGTATGCGGAAGAGCCCGTACGGCAGCCCTGGTTCAAAACACCAAAAAACTCAAATCCTAAGGGATGTGTCTTTGTACTTTAAGATAGTGTGGTTTAAAACCACTCTAATACAAGCACCAACTGGGTGCCACGTATTCAAGCCACATATTACAAATAGGATTTGGGTGTTATATGGACTTGTGTGTCTTGAATATATATGATAAAATGAGTTGGATACGGACATATTATGATCCTGATACTATTACCTCCTGGATAGTCGTCTGGTGAGTTTGCCCACCTATTGTCTTATACTGCATCGATGGGGACATGATGCCACATAATGTAAATGTGGTTTGACTATTGCCGACGTCTGGTTGTTAATATCTTTACTCATTGAGTCTGTCAGAGTGTGGGTAGTTGGGAGTTCCTTTGCAGCAACAGACTGCTTAATATATCCCCTAATGTCATATACTGAACTGACGCCCCACATACAAATTACTGGTATTCTGTTCCAGCTTAGTCAATTAGATGACCTCTTACAGTTACTGACGGTTTATTACACCACTTATTACAGCTCTTATGTGGTTTAGAAATACGGCACATGTTATGGAATAGACGTTTCACATACTTGTCACAGATGACGTTCACTATGCATAAATAATGCGATAATATTGACCACAGATTAATCTATATGATCACAAGCAGTTACACATATCATGATGTAAGTTTAAATATTTTTTGACAGCTGTGCCGGTCTGGATTTTAGTTTTTTGTGTTTTGAACTTCCAGGGCTGCCGTACGGGCTCTTGCGCATGCTCATTTGCACACAGGGAACACTACTCGGTCCGGATGACACTTGGGGTAACATAGAACACATAAATGTCTGTTTTTTTGAAACTGTATGTAAGTCTGAGGACGGGGGCAACCCCGAAAATGTTAACACAAGTAAAATTTTTACTAATTATAAACGGAGAGTGGCTTTTTTTGAGAGTATTTATGCAGAGTTTTAAGTGCACTTCGGAGGCTGTGAAAGATTTATGAGAGTGCTGGATCCACCTGGGAAATTATATATATATATATATATATATATATATATATATATATATATATATAAATATATATATAAAAAATATTAAATATTAAATATGTTTATGGCGTATATCTAAAGTTATGCAAAAGGGTAACTCATTTGGTATAACAGAACTGCCCACATTCTCAAAATTGACCCTAAAGCTATATATATTTTTAAAGTAGAAAACCCAAGGTATTGATCAAGACCCGTTTTTGTATACTTCATGCCCCCTTTTGGCCCTTAAATGTTCTTATAAAAAAAAATCATTAACTTTTTTATAAACTTTGGGTTTTTCACTAAAATGAAACATGCATAGCTTTGCCAATGGTTTGTTGTAATAAGAAGGCTGCTAACTGCAGTTGTGCACCACCCATCTGAAATTACCAGCAGCTAAGTGGTTAATCAGTAAGATATTAAGGATTATACATGTTGTAGTGGAGGGATTACTCTTCCACCTCAAATCTCCAACTTCCCTGATCCCTACTGGATCCCTCCAAACAGCTCTCTTCCTTCCCCCCATTGTTTACCACCATCTTAGGTACAAGCAGCCAGTCTGACAGTATGCAGTTTAGGACTTTTTTTATTTTTTTTATTTTCTGTAGTGTAGGGAGCCCTTCTGATCCTATCACCTGATCCTTCCAAAACAGCTCTCTAACCATTCTCCTCCCAGTGTTACCTGCCATCTTTGTAACTGTCAGCTAGAGCATTTTAAAAATGTATTTATTTATTTTCTGTAGCGTAAGGATCCCCCTCTCAGTAGCAGACCTACTCAACAAAGGGCCCTTGTGCAAAAATGTTTTTGTACCCCCCAAAGGTAATTCAGTAGTAAGGAATAGTAATATTATACATGTAGCTCTGTATAATGATTTTGAATAGATAGACAGACAGACATACAGATAAATAGATAGATTTACAACCTGTACAAATAAAAAGCTGCACTATATTAGGATTGTACACATTCTGCACATGCCTATGGTTGGCCCCCTATGCACTTATGATCCCCCAGCTCTTGGGTTCTGGTGCAACTGCCCCTGCTGCGCCAATGGTAGTTCTGTGTCTGTCCCTGCATCCTCCCCCTCCTCTTACAAGCAGTCACCTTTTTTCTGTAGTGAATGGACCCCACCTCCCACTCCTAACCAGAAGTTTTTCAGCACTGTAGGGATCCATCCCTCCCTCTCCCCTGTTTGCGGTAGTGTGTGATGGCATCATTTGTAGCTGTGATTAATCTTGCTTAAAGAAACATTGTACGTTTGTACTCTTTTTTAAATATATATATATATATATATACTGTATATAACTATATATATATATATATATATATATATATATATATACTCACCGGCCACTTTATTAGGTACACCTGTTAAATTGCTTGGTACACAAATTGTTAATCAGCCAATCACATATCAGCAACTCAATGCCTTTAGACCCTGAAAAAGAGAAAATATCCAGTGAGCGGCAGTTGCGTGGACGAAAATTCCTTGTTGATGTCCGAGGTCAGTGGAAAATGGGCAGACTGGTTCCAGATGATAGAAAGGCAACAGTAACTCAAATAACCACTCGTTCCAACCAAGGTATGCAGAATACCATCTCTGAATGCACAACACGTCAAACCTTGAAGAAGATGGACTACAGGAGCAGAAGACCACACCGGGTGCCAATCCTGTCAGCTAAGAACAGGAAACTGAGACTACAATTCATGCAGGCTCACCAAAATTGGACAATAGAAGATTGGGAAAACGTTGCCTAGTCTGATGAGTCTCAATTTCTGCTGCAACATTTAGATGGTAAGGTCAGAATTTGGAGTAAACAACATGAAAACATCGATCCTTCCTGACTTGTATCAACTGTTCAGGCTGGTGGTGGTGGCGTAATGGTGTGGGGAATATTTTCTTGACACACTTTGGGCCCCTTAGTACCAAGGGAGCATTGTTTAAACGCCATGGCCTACCTAAGTATTGTTGCTGACTGTGACGACCAGGTTTAACCAACCCTGCGCAAGTCACTTGTTTGGCACAGAAAGGGTTAACAGACCCTTTCTACTTTCACTAATCTGTCACAGTCTAGCCACTCCAGGCAAGCCTGTGACTTAGTTCAGTGGGTGCAAGGGTTAACAACACTCTGTAGTCTGTCCTAGACTTAGAAAAAATGCCCGAAACTCCCCTTTACTGCCACCCAAACTAAATAAGCTGCCACCACTTAAGATTTATTTATGGAAAATCCTAGAGAAAAACCCAGACTAACAACTTAACTCCCAGAATACAATTTAGCAAAAAATAACCTAAAATCACAGTAATAATACTACCAGTCTCTTTCAGTAACGTGGTTCAAATATTAGACAAATGCAAAAGCTTTATAAGTGAATGTTTATTATGTGAAAAATGATGCACAGTGCATTATTAATAAAAAGATGTTAACAAATAGAATTATACACAAGCAAACTGTTTTAATATTAAAAACAAGAAAATAACAGACCTAATACTTTCCTAGCTTATTAGTATGCACCAGGGAGATGGGCAATAGAAATGGTCACTCACGTTGTAGCAGCCTCCCAAGTAGAATGAACAACTTGAATTGTTAAACATAAAATGTTATACTTGTTTCCATGATATCAAATTGCTTGACCCAACCTTCTTAAATCACAAATAAAATTGATGATTTGTGAATATAAAAGGATAAAATAAAAGTCCTATTGGATCTTAGCTGTATATGACTCAGTCCTCAGGGATATCCTCAATAAAACACAGTCTCTTTGGTGTGAGATGATCCTCCTATGTAATACAGATGATGTCGATTATGTACCCAAATACTAGAGTCAGCTATTTGTCACATAGATGGTCTGGATACAAATTTTCTCTGTGGAAAGGAATCACAAAGACAAAGGCGCCTCCTAGTGTAATACAGTTGGAGCAAGTGCAATAATGTGAATGCCAAATGGATACTCACAGATGTAGCAGCACTCCGTTGTGCTAATAGAGGCAGACTGGGAACTCACAGTGTCCAAGCTAACTGGAACAACAAGATTACTGGTCTCTCCAATGTCCTATATGGACCAATTAAGCTCAGACTCTCAATAAAAGTTTTAAAAAAACACAATTTAATGGTATAGTAAAATACAAAGTGTCAAACAAATGACACTAATATAAAATGAACAATAAGCAACACTTTTCTCAGACTGCTGTCTGTTTCATCAGGCTTCTGTTCATGAACTGAGAGTACTGGTTTAAATACACATAATATCCAATCCCTATCGTCTAAAAAGTGATACACCTATTCAGGTGTGAGAGCACATAATTAATCCAATTGAGAATTGATTAATTATGTGCTCTCACACCTGAATAGGTGTGTCACTATATAGACGATAGGGATTGGATATTATGTGTATTTAAGCCAGTACTCTCAGTTCATGAACAGAAGCCTGATGAAACAGACAGCAGTCTGAGAAAAGTGTTGCTTATTGTTCATTTTATATTAGTGTCATTTGTTTGACACTTTGTATTTTACTATACCATTAAATTGTGTTTTTTTAAAACTTTTATTGAGAGTCTGAGCTTAATTGGTCCATATAGGACATTGGAGAGACTAGTAATCTTGTTGTTCCAGTGAGCTTGGACACTGTGAGTTCCCAGTCTGCCTCTATTAGCACAACGGAGTGCTGCTACATCTGTGAGTATCCATTTGGCATTCACATTATTCCACTTGCTCCAACTGTATTACACTAGGAGGCGCCTTTGTCTTTGTGATTCCTTTCCACAGAGAAAATTTGTATCCAGACCATCTATGTGACAAAGAGCTGACTCTAGTATTTGGGTACATAATCAACATCATCTGTATTACATAGGAGGATCATCTCACACCAAAGAGACTTTGTTTTATTGAGGATATCCCTGAGGACTGAGTCCTATACAGCTAAGATACAATAGGACTTTTATTTTATCCTTTTATATTCACATATCATCAATTTTATTTGTGATTTATTTATATATATATATATTGTGTGTATTTGGCTTTTGTTTTTTTATTTTTTATTTTTTGTTGAATTCACTGTGCTCACTTTTTTTACTATTATCAGATTTGGGCGAATATCAGCATAGGCCCAGTCCCACAACTCACTAGTGCTTAATTCATTCATTTATTCATATATAGTGTTTCAATTTGTGGCCTATACCAGAGATTATTTTATATCTTAGTTTTTTTGTCTTTGCGCCCCTTAGAATTACCATCTAGTTTTGTGTAATAGGTTCTTCTTGCAGAGGGGGCTAGGGAAATATCCACCCCTCTCTTTTACAACGTGTCATAAAGTTCAGCATCTTTGGCTGACATTATAGAACACCTTATAACTTCTGTTATGTACATCTATTTCCTATACACAGAAAGACAATCCCTTAGTGATGTTGTGATGAGTATTTTGATACCAAACACCATATATATTGCATTCTTTATGTACATCTATTTCCTATACACAGAAAGACAATCCCTTAGTGATGTTGTGATGAGTATTTTGATACCAAACACCATATATATTGCATTCTTTATGTTTCTGAGGCATTATTATTTATAAAAGCACTAATTTGCAAGGCTTGCTGTCTTGTCAATGACCCCATGTTTTATATATATATATATATATATATATATATATATATATATATATAATAACTCATTGTGTAGTTCATTCACAAATCTAGACAGGCCCAGAGGCTTGTTTTCCCACAGAAAACCTCTGAATTACATTGTCTCCAATGCAGCAAAGGATTCTGGGTAAGATATGCAAATTAAGTACACAATGACACACCTTTTTACTTCAGTCTGCTTTTCAGCAGGTTCCCTTTACGCCAAAGTATCGCTGTTCACACAGCTTATAAACTTAGCTAGGGTTAGTGCAGTGATTCATAACCATCCCAGGACAGACTGTTTCGTGGTTTTTGCCACTCATCAGCTGGGAGAAGGTTAGAATCACTGCTGGGTGAAGTTGATTCCAGTTGTTATATATGTATATATATATATATATATATATATATATATATATATATATATATATACACTGTATATATAATAAAAAATTAGAACATTTTCTTCTCTGTGAAACATTGGAATGTAAAATATTCATAACTACCTTATGGTTAGTGCTGTAGGTCTAAGGCTGTGTCGGGTTGGCGCGTGCAAGTGTTAGGGTTTTTGCGCTTCATTAAAGTCTATGGGGAGAAGTTAACGTGGTTCCGATATCCGAAGTTCTCAAATTAGCTAAAACACAAACATTTTACTTTTGGCTGTGTTTGCGTGTGAGCGAAAGTGCTCAATAGCACCCCACTTGTAATCTGGCCCAAACTGTGTACATTGTGTGAGTAAATGAGTTGATTTGTGTGAGTTATGTTTTGTTAACATTTTTAATTTATACATTAATATATAATAAACTAATAACCAACATCTTCCTGCTCTGTATTGCTATCTGCCTCCATTATCATAACTGAAAATTGTTCTGTGAGCTTTGTTTTATACAAGCTTGTATAAGGTATCAATCTGTGTTGTTTTTATCAAACAGATAAAAGCAGTATCTAGTAGACTTGTGCGCAATCGAAAAATTAATTTTGCTTCATTTCGTTTCGATTCAGTTCGTAAAAAAAATTGGTTCGAGACATTCGTAATAATTCGGTATGTGTCGGTAATTCGGTTTCAGGAATTTATTCGTGTCCTCCAGGCTGAAGTCCGGGAGGAGGTCCAGACAGAGGTCCATCGATCCGACGTGGAGGTCCTCTTCATGCGATCGCCCACCACACACTGAGGATTGAAATGCAAGGTACACCTTTTATACTGGGGGTACCATTGCATTCCTATTGGCTGAAAAATTTGAATCAGCCAATAGGAATAAGATCTGCTTAAATCCTATTTGCTGTTCAAATCAGCCAATAGGATTTAAGCAGCTCTCATTCCTACTGGCTGTTCAAAGCATGAAGAGGACCTCCACGTTGGATCGATGGCCCTCCGCCTGGACCTCCTCCCAGACTTCGGCCTGGACCTCCACCTCCACGCAATGCCGCTCCGCCTCCGCAGGGATGAAGAAGATGCCGGTCCCGCAATAGATGAAGATCGAGCCGTCTGGATGAAGATGGAGCCGCCAGGATGAAGATCGTTCAAGCGGGACTTCAACAACTGTGAGTACCTAAAGAGAACCCCTCTTGTTAGGTTTTTAAGATTTTTTGGGGTGGTTTTTTTTTTAGATTAGGATGGGCACTCTTAAAAGAGCTTAATGCCCTTTTAAGGGCAGTAAAAGAACTGAATGCTCTTTTAAGGGCAATGCCCATACAAATGCCCTTTTCAGGGCAATGGGTAGATTAGGTTTAACTTTATTTTTATTTTGTGTTTGGGGGGGTGGGAGTTTGTAATGTTAGTGGGTCTTTGTGTTTTTTTTTTTTTGCATACAAAGAGAGAAGCGCTCTACCAGGAACGAACAACAGCTCAGTGGCTTGTTCTATGGCGATTTACCACCCAGAAGCAGCCTCTTTTAGACCAGTGTGCTTTTCACAGAAGAAAACTTTCCTGAAGTATATCAGTCTGATCCCGCCAAGTAAGGTCAGTCCAGCCCCGAAATACCAGGCAATTCTCCTCTGAACAAGGAACATGACAACCCCAGATGATCGTTTCGGCCTCCTATGGGCCTCGTCAGTGAGGTGCAGCCACATTCCTCTAAGCACACTGAGCAAGGAGTCCATGTCTGGTTTCCCCCATCACCCATAGGGAGACTTCCCCAGGGTCATAATAATTTGCATACAAAGAGAGAAGCGCTCTACCAGGAACGAACAACAGCTCAGTGGCTTGTTCTATGGCGATTTACCACCCGGAAGCAGCCTCTTTTAGACCAGTGTGCTTTTCACAGAAGAAAACTTTCCTGAAGTATATCAGTCTGATCCCGCCAAGTAAGGTCAGTCCAGCCCCGAAATACCAGGCAATTCTCCTCTGAACAAGGAACATGACAACCCCAGACGATCGTTTCGTAATTCTTTTATTAGAAAAATAATCATATATGCATATATACAAAATAAAATCATAATAACAAATGCAAACAAAATAACTCTTGTTACAAAACTGAAATATTGACCCAAATTTTTGTCATCAGAAAAAAATCAAAATGCAATTAAACTTAAATAATCACACAAAATAAAATTAAACATATTTCAAATACAGACAAAAACAAACTGGAGGAAAAACAAAAACAAAAAAAATAAATAAAAAAAAATAATAAAAATAAATAAATAATCCAATCCTTCCACTTCTTTGTCTTCCAGATGCCTTCAGAATCTAATTCCCCATATCGCCTCCTATCAAAAGAAAAATACAAAAACAACTTCCCATGGATCATACCCACACAATTACCTACAGTAACTACCTCTTTCTTAAAAATCAAAATATTACGCACATCCCACAACACCTCCTTCACACAACATGCCAACAACCATATCAATCTTGCTTTCTCCTTTTCCACACCATTTCCACACAAACCATACATCATCATATTAAAAGTAAAAAACTGCACTCCAGTCAAACCCTTAATCATCCTTTTCAAACTTCTCCAAACATCCCTAGCATACTCACAATTCCAAAACAAATGAATAACACTCTCGCTTTGAAAACAACCATCTCTAGGACACACTTCTGAAGCCACTAAACGATGCATTCTCTGAAAATCCCTTGTTGGCAAACACTTATGCACACTCATCCAACTAATATCTTTCTGCCTATTCATCAAATACTTATTACACACATTTTTCCATACCAACACACATTCATTTTCAGTCAAACCCCCAATCAACTCAAGACCTTCCTTCTTCTCCAATATTTTCAACACCATTCTGTTTGCACACCACATCTCCCTACTAACATTCTCCAAACCATATTTTTTAATCCAACATTCCACCCTTACATAAAACCACGGAACAGCAAAACATACCGGTTTCTTTTTATCAATCTCAAATAAACCATATCGTCTTAAAACATTTCCACAAGCATACTTTACCATACAACCAGCCATGCTATCCTTACCACTCAGAACCACACACCTACTAACATATTTCACAGCCAAAAATCTCTCCACATTTGGAAAACCCTTACCACCAACATTCTTACTCTTAACAACAACATCTCTTTTCAAACGCTCCATACCAGAACTCCAGAAAAAAGAAAACAACACTCTCAAAATTCTCCGAAAAATCCTCTCAGGTGGCGGAAAAACTAACGCCAAATATAACATAATAGGGATCAAAACTGATTTAATAACTAACATTTTTCCTTCCAAAGATAAAGTCCTTAAAGACCAAAACTGAAGTTTTCTACTCACTTTATCAAAAACATTCTCCCAACTTTCCAAGACTTTCAAATCCACATCAAATTTCACACCCAACACCTCAATTGCACCTTCAGTCACAGGCCATCCACAGGAATAAATCTCCCTATCATTACAAAAAACTTTAACTTTACTCTTATTCCAATTAACTCTGAAACCACTTGCCATACAAAAACATTCAACTAAAGTTTTCACCCTCCTCAAACCAGCCTGAGTCTCACATACCACACTCACATCATCCATATACCCAATCACTTTTAAACACCTTCCATTACTACCAGGAACACTCACACCTCTAACTAATTTATCCTTCCTCAAACTAGTTAATAAGGGCTCAATGACACATACAAATAACACAGGAGACAAAGGACATCCTTGACGCACTCCAGATTTAACACAAAATTCCTCAGTCAAAAAACCATTAACCTGGACTTGACTCACAATATCACTATACAAACATTTAAACCATCCAATAATCTTACCAGAAAAACCTAAACGTCCTAAAACATGAAACATAAAATCATGCACTACCCTATCATACGCTTTTTCAAAATCCACAATAGCAACAGCAACAGACCTCATCCTCTCCCTCACATACCACAGTACATCACGTAGTAACAACAAACTTTAAGAAATCTGATGCCCAGGAACAGCACACACTTGCTCTTCACCCACAACCTTACCAATCACTCCACGCATTCTATTTGCCAACACCTTTGCAATAACCTTATAGTCAACATTCAACAACGTAATCGGCCTCCAATTCCTCAAATCTCTCTTATCACCCTTTTTAAATAACAAAACAATCAAACCTTTCCTCATTGAAACAGGCAAAACATTCATTCTAAAAACAAACTTACAAACATCCAACATATCCACCCCAATCAAATTCCAAAAACAAGTATAAAATTCAACAGGCAAACCATCACAACCAGGTACCTTCCCATTCTTAAAACTCCTAACAACCTCTGCAATCTCATCCAAACTTAGATCCCTTTCTAACAAATCATTATCATATTTTTCCAACTTAACCTCAATGTTTTCCAACAACTCATTTTCCAATAAAACATCTCTTGTTTTTTCTTTATACAGCTCACTGTAAAACTCATGAACTTCACGCAAAACACCATCCGTACCATTAACTTCACACTCAACCTTATCAAAAACACTAACAAAACCAGTCTTTCCTTCAAAAGCTTTCTTAAAAAAATATTTACTACAAGACTCATCCTTTTCCATTTTCTCCAATCTTGCCATAAAAACAATTTTCTTTCCTTTTTCATGCATACACTTTTTAATTATCTTTCTTGCTTCAGCAATTTCCTCATGCACATCAATACCACAATTTCTCAATTCATACAAATACAACAACCTCAGATACCATTTATCATACAACTCCCTTTCCATTCTAGCTTTCTCACAGCCTTTCTTAATAAAAAACCTCTTTATTTCCACCTTCAACCATTCCCACCACATAAGCACATTACTAAAATCACATTTTCTTTCACGCCACCTTTCATACATCCAAACAAACTGACGCTTAAACTTCTCATCTTCTAACAAATCCACATTCAGTTTCCAAACACCCTTACCATACTTGATCTTCAAATCACAATTCACCTTACAAATTAAAAGGGCATGATCCGTAAAGGGCATCCGCTTTAAAGAAAAATCATCAACACATAAAAATTTAGATAAAAAACAAAAATCAATTCGAGATTTTATCCCACCACTATCACTAAAGAAAGTAAAACCCTACCCTGAAAAAGAAACAGACCCGAAGGCATCCTTCAAACCGAAAGATTTAAGCAAATCAAGTAAAAACTTCCCTGAGCTATCCACCCTACAATCACTCCCACCCTCTCTGTCCCCATTCTTAATAATACAATTAAAATCCCCAACCAAAAAAGTTGGCTCTCGGCCTGGCAGAAAAAACTTTAAAGTTTCAAAATTAAGCAAACGTTCTACCCTATTTGGAGAAGCATATACATTAAACAAACGAAAAACAGTCCCACAAAAACTAAAACTAACCAAAAGTACCCGACCTGGGACAATATGAACTACATTAAGGATAGAAAAACTAAACCCCTTAAACAAAACTCCCACCCCCCCATTCCTATCAGAAGAACAAGACCATACTTTAGGACCATATTCCCAGTCAGCACATTTAGGATGTTCAGAGAGACCACATTCCTGCAAACAAAAAATATTAGCAGAACATACAGATAATAATTTCAAAATTGCAGCTCTCCTTGCTATAGTTGTCATACACCTGACATTAAGGGAATAAATGGTCAGAGACATCACAAAAATAAATTAAAGAAAAACAAAAAAAGAAATAACATCAGGACTTCTTCTTTCCTTTCTTTTTCTTAGGACTCAAAGGAGATCCTTTAAATCTGCCTCTGCGACGTTCCGACCTCCTAGGCTCCCCCTTGCCAGCCTCATAACCAGTAACTTCAGCAAATTGGTTCACATCTCTTTTATCTAGATAACCAACAGAAGAGGCATCAGAAAAGTCACCTATACACTGGCTTGAATCAGAAGGAACGTCTTTAGTAGAGACAGAAGGAAACTCTGAAATTAAAGAGTCAGCATCACTTGTAGTATCTGGATCTGCACCCTTAACTACTGGAAGATTCAAATCAGGACTCTCCCATCCATCAGAATCCGCATCTATTTTTCGCTTGGAGGCAGATTTTTTCCCTTCAGTGTCCATATCCTCCTCAGAACTAGAGGACACAACAGCAGACCAATCAATGTTCTCCCCTTCACCAAGAACAGCATCAGGAGCAGCATCACAAGATGACTCAGTGAAGGAAAAATTCTCTGTCACAGGAACAGCAACAGTATCATCCACAGAATTGGGCAACAGGGCTTCAAGAACATCTGAAGCAGCTATCACATTAGATGTAGCAAGATCCACTTCTTGAAGATGAAATTGGGCTTCCTCCACCTTCTCAGCCACAGGAACCACCACAGGAGCATCAGACACCTCTCCGACAGGGACCCCAAATGCAGATTTCTTGCACAAAAGAGGTAATATAGAGTTCAATGCCTCATCAGAGACCTCCTCCTCATTCACAGATGGCTCAGCTGCAACTGAAGATGTTTTTTTTGCAACATCAGCATAGGAAGGCTTCACTCTATCAAGCCCCTGCAACATCATCAAAGGACACATCCTGCACAGATGACTTGAAGAACCACACAGGTCACAGGTCCGGCGTTTACTACAGTGGGCAACAAGATGATCCTCCTCACCGCAATTTCAACATCTGGCACCTGGGCAATTTTCAGCAATGTGACCAAACAGGTTGCAACTACGGCAAAAAAGAGGCATGTCATCATAGTATAGGAAACCTCTATTTCCACCAATGGCGAAAGTCTGTGGAGGGTGTTTCTTTCCACCAATACCTAATTCATCAGGCACAAACCGCACCCAGAACCTGTGCTTTCCATTGAAAGTCCCAAACTGATTCTTCAGCTTGCTACCTCCTTGAACATCATCAAAGTAGCGACAAAGAAACAGACGAATTTCCACATCAGTGACCCAAGGGTTGTACATATGTACTGTCAC
This sequence comes from Bombina bombina, assembly GCF_027579735.1. NCBI lineage: Eukaryota > Metazoa > Chordata > Amphibia > Anura > Bombinatoridae > Bombina > Bombina bombina. Next base: position 1,262,721,551 of record NC_069499.1, on the reverse strand, counting down.
CCGGATTCTTCTCTCCCTCTACACACAGGCAACAAATTTCATGCCAACCAACTCTGGAGCAGCAGCCATATCAATAGTCCGTTGATAGCAGGTCTGTAAATAATGCTCATCGGTGAAAGCCACATCAAAAATCCCTCTTGAAGGGAATGACTGAACACAATGCAAACTTGCTCTTGGCATCTTCAAAACACCCTCCAAAACCACCTGCTGGACATGAGCCAAACCAATCTTCTCTCGAAAGTCCTCAGAGATCAACACCCGAAGTGTATGGGGAACATTTGGCACATTGGTAGCCATATTTGCCCTATTGCCTCTTTAGGCTGGATTTCAGAGCGCCCCCCCAAAAGCAGCATGTGGCTGAAGTCCAGGGACGATGCCACAAGGCCAAGGGGACGGCCCTACTACCCAGTTGCTCTACGCCTAAGGAGTAGCCACCCCCCCCAATAGCAGCAGGAGCCCAAACCCCAAAGGGAAAGGACCCCAGGCCGAAGGAGCAGGTCTCCAGGCAGCAAACCAAGACCAAGACCAAGCACAGAAAACTGCACTTGATCCAAGCCAAAGGCCCGAGAAGCAACCTCAGCTGATCGTTTCGGCCTTCTGTGGGCCTCGTCAGTGAGGTGCAGCCACATTCCTCTAAGCACACTGAGCAAGGAGTCCACGTCTGGTTTCCCCCATCACCCATAGGGAGACTTCCCCAGCGTCATAATAATTTGCATACAAAGAGAGAAGCACTCTACCAGGAACGAACAACAGCTCAGTGGCTTGTTCTATGGTGATTTACCACCCGGAAGCAACCTCTTTTAGACCAGTGTGCTTTTCACAGAAGAAAACTTTCCTGAAGTATATCAGTCTGATCCCGCCAAGTAAGGTCAGTCCAGCCCCGAAATACCAGGCAATTCTCCTCTGAACAAGGAACATGACAACCCCAGACGATCGTTTCGGCCTCCTATGGGCCTCGTCAGTGAGGTGCAGCCACATTCCTCTAAGCACACTGAGCAAGGAGTCCACGTCTGGTTTCCCCCATCACCCATAGGGAGACTTCCCCAGGGTCATAATATTTTGCATACAAAGAGAGAAGCGCTCTACCAGGAACGAACAACAGCTCAGTGGCTTGTTCTATGGCGATTTACCACCCGGAAGCAGCCTCTTTTAGACCAGTGTGCTTTTCACAGAAGAAAACTTTCCTGAAGTATATCAGTCTGATCCCGCCAAGTAAGGTCAGTCCAGCCCCGAAATACCAGGCAATTCTCCTCTGAACAAGGAACATGACAACCCCAGACGATCGTTTCGGCCTCCTATGGGCCTCGTCAGTGAGGTGCAGCCACATTCCTCTAAGCACACTGAGCAAGGAGTCCACGTCTGGTTTCCCCCATCACCCATAGGGAGACTTCCCCAGGGTCATAATAATTTGCATACAAAGAGAGAAGCGCTCTACCAGGAATGAACAACAGCTCAGTGGCTTGTTCTATGGCGATTTACCACCCGGAAGCAGCCTCTTTTAGACCAGTGTGCTTTTCACAGAAGAAAACTTTCCTGAAGTATATCAGTCTGATCCCGCCAAGTAAGGTCAGTCCAGCCCCGAAATACCAGGCAATTCTCCTCTGAACAGGGAACATGACAACCCCAGACGATCGTTTCGGCCTCCTATGGGCCTCGTCAGTGAGGTGCAGCCACATTCCTCTAAGCACACTGAGCAAGGAGTCCACATCTGGTTTCCCCCATCACCCATAGGGAGACTTCCCCAGGGTCATAATAATTTGCATACAAAGAGAGAAGTGCTCTACCAGGAACGAACAACAGCTCAGTGGCTTGTTCTATGGCGATTTACCACCCGGAAGCAGCCTCTTTTAGACCAGTGTGCTTTTCACAGAAGAAAACTTTCCTGAAGTATATCAGTCTGATCCCGCCAAGTAAGGTCAGTCCAGCCCCGAAATACCAGGCAATTCTCCTCTAAACAAGGAACATGACAACCCCAGACGATCGTTTCGGCCTCCTATGGGCCTCGTCAGTGAGGTGCAGCCACATTCCTCTAAGCACACTGAGCAAGGAGTCCACGTCTGGTTTCCCCCATCACCCATAGGGAGACTTCCCCAGGGTCATAATAATTTGCATACAAAGAGAGAAGCGCTCTACCAGGAACGAACAACAGCTCAGTGGCTTGTTCTATGGCGATTTACCACCCGGGAGCAGCCTCTTTTAGTCCAGTGTGCTTTTCACAGAAGAAAACTTTCCTGAAGTATATCAGTCTGATCCCGCCAAGTAAGGTCAGTCCAGCCCCGAAATACCAGGCAATTCTCCTCTGAACAAGGAACATGACAACCCCAGACGATCGTTTCGGCCTCCTATGGGCCTCGTCAGTGAGGTGCAGCCACATTCCTCTAAGCACACTGAGCAAGGAGTCCACGTCTGGTTTCCCCCATCACCCATAGGGAGACTTCCCCAGGGTCATAATAATTTGCATACAAAGAGAGAAGCGCTCTACCAGGAACGAACAACAGCTCAGTGGCTTGTTCTATGGCGATTTACCACCCGGAAGCAGCCTCTTTTAGACCAGTGTGCTTTTCACAGAAGAAAACTTTCCTGAAGTATATCAGTCTGATCCCGCCAAGTAAGGTCAGTCCAGCCCCGAAATACCAGGCAATTCTCCTCTGAACAAGGAACATGACAACCCCAGACGATCGTTTCAGCCTCCTATGGGTCTTTGTGTTTTTCTTTTGTAGGAAAAGAGCAGATTTATTTAGGGCAATGCCCTACAAAAGTCCCTTTTAAGGGCTATTGGTAGTTTACTATAGATCAGGTTTTTTATTTTGGGGTGTTTTTTTTTTTAAATGGGTATTAGAATAGGAATAATTTTTATTATTTTTGATAATTTGTTTGTGATTTTGTGTAATGTTTTTTTTTTTCGTTTTGGGGTGTTTTTTTTTATTAGATTAGGGTGGCACTCTCAAAAGAGCTGAATGCCCTTACTTTTAAAAAAGGGGTATTAGAATAGGAATAATTTTATTGTTTTGGATAATTTTGTTTATTATTTTTTGTAATGGTAGTTTTTTTATTTTTTGGAAAAAATCTGCCTCCAATCATACTTCCAGTCTCTCACACCCTCAAAAGCTTTCAATCAACCAAACCACATAGCCATAAATTTAGTTATTTCGGCCCTGTTACTGAGGAAGAAGTTTCTGCACTTATACTGTGCTTTCACCTCACTACCCGTCCCCTCGACCCCATCCCCATCATAGCTACTCCCCTCCCTCTATTCTACTCTTACCCCTATTCTCACACACATTTTAAACACCGGTATATTTCCCTCATCTCTAAAACATGCACTGGTCACACCTATCCTCAAAAAACCTTTTCTCGATCCAACCTCCCCATCCAACTACCGCCCTATTTCCCTACTCCCTCTTGCCTCAAAGCTTCTTAAAAAGCTAGTATATGGACGCCTATCCCATTTCCTTGCATTAAACTCCCTTCTTGACCCACTGCAATCTGGATTTCGCCCCCATCACTCCACAGAGACAGCAATCGTTAAGGTTACCAATGACCTACTTACAGCAAAATCCAAAGGCAACTTCTCTCTGCTTATCCTTCTTGATCTGTCTGCAGCCTTTTATACTGTTGACCACCCTCTTTTTCTCCAAACCCTCCAATCCTTCGGCATTTGTTACACAGCCCTCTCGTGGTTCTCTGCCTACCTGTCTAACCGTACCTTTAGTGTAGCCTTCTTGGGGCTTCCTCTGCCCCATTACCACTTTCTGTTGGGGTACCGCAAGGCTCTGTCCTCGGTCCCCTTCTCTTCTCAACCTAAATGTCATTATTAGGTTCCCTAATAAAGTCCCAAGGGTTTCAATACCATTTGTATGCCGATAACACCCAAATCTACCTCTCTGCATCAGACCTATCTCCTTCCTTTCTCACATCTCTTTCTGGATGTCCTTTCACTACCTCAAGCTAAATCTCTCCAGAACTGAGCTCCTTATTTTCTCCCCTTCTTCTAAAATCTCCACCCCCATTTCTCTATAACTGTCGACAACTCCATCATTACCCCTACCCCGCATGCCCGATGTCTTGGGGTCACATTTGACTCAGATCTTTTTTTCACTCCTCACATTCAGTCCTTGGCTAAATCCTGCCACTTCCCCTTAAAAACATCTCTAAAATTAGACATTTCCTTACACAAGACACAACTAAGATTTTAAAGCACTCTCTCATCCTTTCCTGCCTCGACTATTGCAACTCCCTCCTCTTTGGTCTTTCTAGCTGCTGCCTAGCTCCTTTACAATCCTTAAAGCTTAAAGCGCTCCCTAAAGACTCAACTGTTCAGGGATGCATACAACCTACACTAACCCTTCATAATACCAGTTCCTCTCCTCCATTGCTATCCGCCATGAGCCCCCTTAGCATGTAAGCCAAAGAGCCCAACTGTTTGCAGATCACCTTCATAAGAGCTGACTACAACAGTGTGACTCTCGGCAGGGCTCTCTACCTATTTGATCCCTATAAATGTTATCTTGTATACCACATATGTTTATAGCGCTGCAGAATCTGTTGGCTTAATAATAATTATAAACCGCCACACCCCCACATCACAAACTACCTCCCTACACTATTAAACCTAAACCCCCACAACGCCCACTGCAAAATACCCCTCTACAGTATTAACACCTAAACCACAACACAACCACATTGCAAGCTACCCAACTACTCTAGTAACCCCTAAAGCACCACACCCCCACATCACAAACTACCTCCCTACACTATTAAACCTAAACCCCCACAACGCCCACTGCAAAATACCCCTCTACAGTATTAACACCTAAACCACCACACAACCACATTGCAAGCTACCCAACTACTCTAGTAACCCCTAAAGCACCACACCCCACCATCACAAACTACCCTACTACTCTATTAACCCTTATAGCACCACACCCCCACATCAAAAACTACCCTACTACTCTATTAACCCCTAAACCACCACACACCCAAATCGCAAACTACTTCACTACACTATTAACCCCTAAACCGCTACAACAACCCCTACTACAAAATACCCACTAACATATAAACCCCCTAACCAGCTAACCCCCTAATTTAACACCACCTTTTACCTCACAAACAACAACCTTACCTGAAAACAAAAAAACTAACCTTACCTGAAAAAAACAACCTAACCTTCCATGAAAAAAGCTTACCATTACAGAACTGCCAAAAATAAAAAATAAATGTTATTTTTAAATTCAAATCAGCCAATAGAAAAAACTTTCACTTTATTGGATGATTTGAATTTGAAAATCAGCCAATAGGAATGCAAGAGTATCCCTATATAAAGGGGGAACCTCACATTCAAAATTTAGTGTGAAGAGGGAAGAAGATAGAAAACCCCTGCCGGGATGAAGATGGACCACAGCTGGGATGAAGTTAAAGTGCCAACACCAATAGTGTAGTGGGGACTTTGTGGTGCGCAATGTGGTGGGTTAGGGGTAATTAGAGTAGGGCGCGTATGGCAATTTGGGTTAGCATGCGAGTATGCGTGTTAGTTATTTTTCACTCTCCATTGAAGTCTATGGGGTAGTATATTAACTTGGATGAGATATTCTAAATACTGCGCTTTGCATGCATCGGGTCAGCGCACAAGCAAAAGACATTTACTTTCAACTTGTAATACGCGCTCTACCCGACACGCACAAAGAGCAGAAGTTTGAAGTTTGGAGCGCCCCCCCAAAAGCAGCATGTGGCTGAAGTCCAGGGACGATGCCACAAGGCCAAGGGGACGGCCCTACTACCCAGTTGCTCTACGCCTAAGGAGTAGCCACCCCCCCCAATAGCAGCAGGAGCCCAAACCCCAAAGGGAAAGGACCCCAGGCCGAAGGAGCAGGTCTCCAGGCAGCAAACCAAGACCAAGACCAAGCACAGAAAACTGCACTTGATCCAAGCCAAAGGCCCGAGAAGCAACCTCAGCTGATCGTTTCGGCCTTCTGTGGGCCTCGTCAGTGAGGTGCAGCCACATTCCTCTAAGCACACTGAGCAAGGAGTCCACGTCTGGTTTCCCCCATCACCCATAGGGAGACTTCCCCAGCGTCATAATAATTTGCATACAAAGAGAGAAGCGCTCTACCAGGAACGAACAACAGCTCAGTGGCTTGTTCTATGGTGATTTACCACCCGGAAGCAACCTCTTTTAGACCAGTGTGCTTTTCACAGAAGAAAACTTTCCTGAAGTATATCAGTCTGATCCCGCCAAGTAAGGTCAGTCCAGCCCCGAAATACCAGGCAATTCTCCTCTGAACAAGGAACATGACAACCCCAGACGATCGTTTCGGCCTCCTATGGGCCTCGTCAGTGAGGTGCAGCCACATTCCTCTAAGCACACTGAGCAAGGAGTCCACGTCTGGTTTCCCCCATCACCCATAGGGAGACTTCCCCAGGGTCATAATATTTTGCATACAAAGAGAGAAGCGCTCTACCAGGAACGAACAACAGCTCAGTGGCTTGTTCTATGGCGATTTACCACCCGGAAGCAGCCTCTTTTAGACCAGTGTGCTTTTCACAGAAGAAAACTTTCCTGAAGTATATCAGTCTGATCCCGCCAAGTAAGGTCAGTCCAGCCCCGAAATACCAGGCAATTCTCCTCTGAACAAGGAACATGACAACCCCAGACGATCGTTTCGGCCTCCTATGGGCCTCGTCAGTGAGGTGCAGCCACATTCCTCTAAGCACACTGAGCAAGGAGTCCACGTCTGGTTTCCCCCATCACCCATAGGGAGACTTCCCCAGGGTCATAATAATTTGCATACAAAGAGAGAAGCGCTCTACCAGGAATGAACAACAGCTCAGTGGCTTGTTCTATGGCGATTTACCACCCGGAAGCAGCCTCTTTTAGACCAGTGTGCTTTTCACAGAAGAAAACTTTCCTGAAGTATATCAGTCTGATCCCGCCAAGTAAGGTCAGTCCAGCCCCGAAATACCAGGCAATTCTCCTCTGAACAGGGAACATGACAACCCCAGACGATCGTTTCGGCCTCCTATGGGCCTCGTCAGTGAGGTGCAGCCACATTCCTCTAAGCACACTGAGCAAGGAGTCCACATCTGGTTTCCCCCATCACCCATAGGGAGACTTCCCCAGGGTCATAATAATTTGCATACAAAGAGAGAAGTGCTCTACCAGGAACGAACAACAGCTCAGTGGCTTGTTCTATGGCGATTTACCACCCGGAAGCAGCCTCTTTTAGACCAGTGTGCTTTTCACAGAAGAAAACTTTCCTGAAGTATATCAGTCTGATCCCGCCAAGTAAGGTCAGTCCAGCCCCGAAATACCAGGCAATTCTCCTCTAAACAAGGAACATGACAACCCCAGACGATCGTTTCGGCCTCCTATGGGCCTCGTCAGTGAGGTGCAGCCACATTCCTCTAAGCACACTGAGCAAGGAGTCCACGTCTGGTTTCCCCCATCACCCATAGGGAGACTTCCCCAGGGTCATAATAATTTGCATACAAAGAGAGAAGCGCTCTACCAGGAACGAACAACAGCTCAGTGGCTTGTTCTATGGCGATTTACCACCCGGGAGCAGCCTCTTTTAGACCAGTGTGCTTTTCACAGAAGAAAACTTTCCTGAAGTATATCAGTCTGATCCCGCCAAGTAAGGTCAGTCCAGCCCCGAAATACCAGGCAATTCTCCTCTGAACAAGGAACATGACAACCCCAGACGATCGTTTCGGCCTCCTATGGGCCTCGTCAGTGAGGTGCAGCCACATTCCTCTAAGCACACTGAGCAAGGAGTCCACGTCTGGTTTCCCCCATCACCCATAGGGAGACTTCCCCAGGGTCATAATAATTTGCATACAAAGAGAGAAGCGCTCTACCAGGAACGAACAACAGCTCAGTGGCTTGTTCTATGGCGATTTACCACCCGGAAGCAGCCTCTTTTAGACCAGTGTGCTTTTCACAGAAGAAAACTTTCCTGAAGTATATCAGTCTGATCCCGCCAAGTAAGGTCAGTCCAGCCCCGAAATACCAGGCAATTCTCCTCTGAACAAGGAACATGACAACCCCAGACGATCGTTTCGGCCTCCTATGGGTCTTTGTGTTTTTCTTTTGTAGGAAAAGAGCAGATTTATTTAGGGCAATGCCCTACAAAAGTCCCTTTTAAGGGCTATTGGTAGTTTACTATAGATCAGGTTTTTTATTTTGGGGTGTTTTTTTTTTTAAATGGGTATTAGAATAGGAATAATTTTTATTATTTTTGATAATTTGTTTGTGATTTTGTGTAATGTTTTTTTTTTTCGTTTTGGGGTGTTTTTTTTTATTAGATTAGGGTGGCACTCTCAAAAGAGCTGAATGCCCTTACTTTTAAAAAAGGGGTATTAGAATAGGAATAATTTTATTGTTTTGGATAATTTTGTTTATTATTTTTTGTAATGGTAGTTTTTTTATTTTTTGTAATTTTTGTGTTTTTTATTTTTTGTAATGGTAGGTTTTAGTGTAAGACAGCTTAGGTTTTATTTTTATTTCACAGGTAAGTTTGCATTTATTTTAACTAGGTAGTTAGTAAATAGTTAATAGCTATTTTTTACTAACTAGTCTACCTAGTTAAAATAAATAACTTATCTGTGAAAAAAACAATGTTTAAAAACAATGAAAAATTCTGAATATGAATAATGGATCAGAAAATTCGGAAACAAATTTATTCATTCTTGGAATTTTTCGGCTGAATTCCGAATTTGTCCGAAACGAAACACACATGTCTAGTATCTAGATTAGAATATTGTTTTAAATGTTTGTTTCTATGAAACCCATAAAGGACTAGATTACTGCTGCCTGTAGCACACTAATTATGTTCAACTTCTGCTCTTTGTGCGTGTCGGGTAGAGCGCGTATTACAAGTTGAAAGTAAATGTCTTTTGCTTGTGCGCTGACCCGATGCATGCAAAGCGCAGTATTTAGAATATCTCATCCAAGTTAATATACTACCCCATAGACTTCAATGGAGAGTGAAAAATAACTAACACGCATACTCGCATGCTAACCCAAATTGCCATACGCGCCCTACTCTAATTACCCCTAACCCACCACATTGCGCACCACAAAGTCCCCACTACACTATTGGTGTTGGCACTTTAACTTCATCCCAGCTGTGGTCCATCTTCATCCCGGCAGGGGTTTTCTATCTTCTTCCCTCTTCACACTAAATTTTGAATGTGAGGTTCCCCCTTTATATAGGGATACTCTTGCATTCCTATTGGCTGATTTTCAAATTCAAATCATCCAATAAAGTGAAAGTTTTTTCTATTGGCTGATTTGAATTTAAAAATAACATTTATTTTTTATTTTTGGCAGTTCTGTAATGGTAAGCTTTTTTCATGGAAGGTTAGGTTGTTTTTTTCAGGTAAGGTTAGTTTTTTTGTTTTCAGGTAAGGTTGTTGTTTGTGAGGTAAAAGGTGGTGTTAAATTAGGGGGTTAGCTGGTTAGGGGGTTTATATGTTAGTGGGTATTTTGTAGTAGGGGTTGTTGTAGCGGTTTAGGGGTTAATAGTGTAGTGAAGTAGTTTGCGATTTGGGTGTGTGGTGGTTTAGGGGTTAATAGAGTAGTAGGGTAGTTTTTGATGTGGGGGTGTGGTGCTATAAGGGTTAATAGAGTAGTAGGGTAGTTTGTGATGGTGGGGTGTGGTGCTTTAGGGGTTACTAGAGTAGTTGGGTAGCTTGCAATGTGGTTGTGTGGTGGTTTAGGTGTTAATACTGTAGAGGGGTATTTTGCAGTGGGCGTTGTGGGGGTTTAGGTTTAATAGTGTAGGGAGGTAGTTTGTGATGTGGGGGTGTGGTGCTTTAGGGGTTACTAGAGTAGTTGGGTAGCTTGCAATGTGGTTGTGTTGTGGTTTAGGTGTTAATACTGTAGAGGGGTATTTTGCAGTGGGCGTTGTGGGGGTTTAGGTTTAATAGTGTAGGGAGGTAGTTTGTGATGTGGGGGTGTGGCGGTTTATAATTATTATTAAGCCAACAGATTCCGCAGCGCTATAAACATATGTGGTATACAAGATAACATTTATAGGGATCAAATAGGTAGAGAGCCCTGCCGAGAGTCACACTGTTGTAGTCAGCTCTTATGAAGGTGATCTGCAAACAGTTGGGCTCTTTGGCTTACATGCTAAGGGGGCTCATGGCGGATAGCAATGGAGGAGAGGAACTGGTATTATGAAGGGTTAGTGTAGGTTGTATGCATCCCTGAACAGTTGAGTCTTTAGGGAGCGCTTTAAGCTTTAAGGATTGTAAAGGAGCTAGGCAGCAGCTAGAAAGACCAAAGAGGAGGGAGTTGCAATAGTCGAGGCAGGAAAGGATGAGAGAGTGCTTTAAAATCTTAGTTGTGTCTTGTGTAAGGAAATGTCTAATTTTAGAGATGTTTTTAAGGGGAAGTGGCAGGATTTAGCCAAGGACTGAATGTGAGGAGTGAAAAAAAGATCTGAGTCAAATGTGACCCCAAGACATCGGGCATGCGGGGTAGGGGTAATGATGGAGTTGTCGACAGTTATAGAGAAATGGGGGTGGAGATTTTAGAAGAAGGGGAGAAAATAAGGAGCTCAGTTCTGGAGAGATTTAGCTTGAGGTAGTGAAAGGACATCCAGAAAGAGATGTGAGAAAGGAAGGAGATAGGTCTGATGCAGAGAGGTAGATTTGGGTGTTATCGGCATACAAATGGTATTGAAACCCTTGGGACTTTATTAGGGAACCTAATAATGACATTTAGGTTGAGAAGAGAAGGGGACCGAGGACAGAGCCTTGCGGTACCCCAACAGAAAGTGGTAATGGGGCAGAGGAAGCCCCAAGAAGGCTACACTAAAGGTACGGTTAGACAGGTAGGCAGAGAACCACGAGAGGGCTGTGTAACAAATGCCGAAGGATTGGAGGGTTTGGAGAAAAAGAGGGTGGTCAACAGTATAAAAGGCTGCAGACAGATCAAGAAGGATAAGCAGAGAGAAGTTGCCTTTGGATTTTGCTGTAAGTAGGTCATTGGTAACCTTAACGATTGCTGTCTCTGTGGAGTGATGGGGGCGAAATCCAGATTGCAGTGGGTCAAGAAGGGAGTTTAATGCAAGGAAATGGGATAGGCGTCCATATACTAGCTTTTTAAGAAGCTTTGAGGCAAGAGGGAGTAGGGAAATAGGGCGGTAGTTGGATGGGGAGGTTGGATCGAGAAAAGGTTTTTTGAGGATAGGTGTGACCAGTGCATGTTTTAGAGATGAGGGAAATATACCGGTGTTTAAAATGTGTGTGAGAATAGGGGTAAGAGTAGAATAGAGGGAGGGGAGTAGCTATGATGGGGATGGGGTCGAGGGGACGGGTAGTGAGGTGAAAGCACAGTATAAGTGCAGAAACTTCTTCCTCAGTAACAGGGCCGAAATAACTAAATTTATGGCTATGTGGTTTGGTTGATTGAAAGCTTTTGAGGGTGTGAGAGACTGGAAGTATGTTGAGAGCTGATTTAGATTCTGATTGAATTGATTTTGTTATTGAAGTGACTGGCAAAATCTTGAGCTGACAGAGACGTTGTATTGGGAGGTGGGGGTGGGTGGAGTAGAGTATTGAAAGTGGAGAACAGACGTTTTTGGTTTGAAGACAGAGTAGAGATAAGAGTAGAGAAGTAATGTTGCTTATAAAGATTAAGGGCAGAGTAGTAGGAATTCAAGATAAACTTGTAGTGATGAAAGTCAGCTGAACTCCGAGATTTTCTCCAGTGCCGCTCAGCAGTACGGGAACATCTGCGTAGGTACCGTGTCAGAGGAGTATGTCCGGGCTGAGGGTGAGTGTGTGATTTACAAGCTATGGTAAAAGGGGTCAGATTGTCAAGGACCAATGTAAGGGTGGAATTATAGTGGCAGATCGATTGGTCAGGGCAAGAAAAGGAGGAGATGGATGAGAGGAGAGGTTTGAGAGAACTAGCAAACTGTTGCTGATCTAATGACATAATGCTTCTGTGAAGTTTGGTGAGAGGGGTAGAAGGAGGGAGAGTTGTTGTGGTATACCTTTAACTATAACCCCTCCTATTTGGTCTCCACCCTATATAAGGACTACCTGTAACACTCATTTACTGCCTGATTATTGAAGTCTTAGCTACTCTGGTGTAGCTTTCCTTATCTCAGGTCTCCTATTGTTTGTATCCTGTGCAAGGTGGTTTACTTTGTTTACTCTAGCTGCGTCTTGAATCTCTTATGCTCAAATCGTTACTTTGTCATTACCGACTTTGGATCATTCAACGGCCGGATCTACTTTTTCACCGCTACCCGGAAGTAAGCCGCATTCACACACGCTGCCTCTCCAAACACGGATCTTCCAATGCGGTAACAGGAATATCACGGTCCTCAAGGTGGTAACGTACACGAACAATGCTAAAGCCTTTAAACTTCTTATCTGCTTGTTTTTTGTTACCATACTGAATTATTGGGCATATCCTATTACCTGCAACATCCAATATGAACAAACATTGTATGTCTGTGGAATGTCTGAACTTGTAAATATTTTAGGCTGTGTGTGATTGCGTGAAGTAAGAAGAATCATTTGTTTCTACCAATTCAGATTCTGAGCTTGTCAGTATTTCTTTTTCATCTGTGGCCTTCGGTTATATATATATATCTTGAACATAAGATATATATTATATTAAATATTCCTTATATTTTATTAACACTTAAGTTAGTAGTTAATATACAAATTCATCATATATTAAATGTCTCATATTGTTTAATCAGGCTACATAGAAGTTGTTTTCTGATTACTACAAAAAAGAGCAACAAGCTCTAATTTTAGAGCTAACCTTTATAACCAATGTGCAAATACTTGTTTACTTAAATACTAAGCTCAGAATACCACATAATAATCAGGCCCAAAAAACCGAATTTTGAATTAATTAAACATTATGGATCCTAATGAAATAAAAAAGGAGTTTAATAATGTTTACCTTAAACTTGATTATTTATCAAGAGCTGTGACTGAAGTGCAGACTGAAAATGCTGCACTTAAAACTATAGTTAAAGATTTTGTTACACAAAAGCCTCATGACCCACCTGAACCTCATATTAATTATCCACAACCTTTTTCAGGGAAACGTTCTGAGTTCAGGGAATTTAAGAATGCCTGTAATTTATTATTTTCTCTTAGACCTAAGACTTATCATACTGAGCGGATTAAAGTTTGTACCACAATATCTTTCCTACAAGGTGAACCCAGGACTTGGGCTAATAGGTTTTTTGAAAACAATAACAATATCCTGGATTCATTACACGATTTTTTTTCTGCTTTAACTAGTCTATATCAAGACTCAAATTCTCAAATAAATGCTGAAATGAGATTGAGGTCTTTAAAACAAGGTAAGAGAAATGTGGAGGATTATACCACTGAGTTTCAGATGTGGGCAGAGGACTCTCAGTGGAATGAAATCAGTTTGAAAAATCAATATCGTTTAGGTTTATCTGAAACACTCAAAGATGAACTTTCACGTCTTGAGATCCCAGATACCCTTGATTGTCTTATTAAATTAAGTACATCTTTAGATCGTCGTTTGAGAGAAAGGAGGGCAGAAAAGGCCTCTAATGATACCTCATATAGAAGACCTTACCAAGTCACAACAAGTCATGACAAAGCTCATGGCAGTGCTACCCCTATGGAGATTGGTGTAATTAGAGGACCTCTGCCACCAGAGGAAAAAATTAGAAGGAGGTTGGAAAATCTCTGTTTATATTGTGCTCAAAAAGAACATGTAGTATCTACTTGTCCTTTGTTGAAAAAACAAAAGAATGGTAAGAAAAAAACCAGTGACTTTATTTACAGCATAGCTAATGATACACACATGACTTTGTCTATTTCTTTACAGTGGGACCAGAAAAATATCCAAACCAAGGCATTAATTGATTCAGGAGCATCCGGAAATTACATTGATTCCACTTATGTAAATAAAAATCGAATACCTACTATTTGTAAACAAAATCCTGTATCTATTAAGCTGATAGATGGTTCATTAATAGAACAAGGACCTATTACACATCATACTATTCCCCTGCTCGTAACATCATTGCAGGGACACACTGAATATTTATCTTTTGATCTCATAACCATACATCAGCATACTCTCATCCTAGGCTATCCTTGGTTGAAGAAACACAACCCTCACATAAATTGGGTTTCAAATAAGGTAACATTAGATTCTGCTTTTTGTTCCCAAACTTGTTACCCACATCAAACCATAGCGTCACTTGATATTGGTTTACCCTCGTGTTATCAGGATTTGGCAGATGTATTTAATTTAAAAGAGGCAGAAAACCTTCCACCTCATAGGGAGTTTGACTGTCCTATCGATATAATACCTGGTTCCAAAATCCCTCATGGTAAGATCTATCCCCTCTCTCAAGAGGAACTCCAGTATATAAGAAACTACTTAGACGAAAATTTACGTAAGGGATTTATTTCACACTCCACATCCCCTGCAGCTGCAGGAATGTTTCTAGTAAGAAACAAGGATGGTACCATAAGACCTATTATTGATTATAGAGCATTAAATAACATCACAATAAAAAACAGATACCCTTTACCTTTAATACCTGAACTTTTGGAACGTCTAACTGGTGCAACTATTTACACCAAATTAGATTTAAAGGGAGCTTATAATTTGATTAGAATTAAAGAAGGTCACGAATGGAAAACGGCATTCAGGACCAGATATGGCCTTTTCCAATATAATGTAATGCCTTTTGGTCTGAGTAATGCTCCGGCAACTTTTCAGTTTTTTATAAATGAGATCTTTCGTGACCTGATAGACGTTTGTGTCATAATATACCTTGACGACATATTAATTTATTCTAGAACACCTCAAGAACATGAAAAACATGTACGCTGGGTATTAACTCGTTTAAAAGAACACAAACTATATGCTAAACTGGAAAAATGTTCCTTTCATGTCACAGAAATAAAATTCTTGGGTTACATCATCAGTCCCAACAAAATTCAAATGGATCCGGAGAAGGTATCAGCAATTCTAAATTGGCCTACTCCTACTTCCACAAAATCTGTACAACGATTCATTGGTTTTGCGAATTTTTATAGGAAGTTTATAAAAAATTTAAGTGGACAGAATCCGCTAGTCTTGCCTTTAATAAATTGAAAGAAAATTTTACTACAGCACCCATTCTAGTTATGCCAGATTTTGATTCAGAATTTATCCTTGAAGTAGATGCATCCGACTCAGGTATCGGTGCAGTTTTATCACAACAAGATAAGAACAAGACTGAGATTCATCCTATTGCTTTCTATTCAAAAATGTTAACTAGTGCTGAGAAAAACTATAGCATAGGAGATAAAGAACTTCTAGCTATAAAACGTGCTCTAGATCATTGGAGACATTTATTAGAAGGTTCTAAGCTACCTTTTAAGATTTATACTGACCATAAAAATCTTGAATTTCTAAAAACAAGTAAGACCTTGTCTGCAAGACAAGCAAGATGGTCTATATTTTTTGATCGTTTCGATTTTCTCTTAACCTACAGACCAGGACATTTAAATACCAAAGCCGATGCCCTCTCTAGATTACATGAACAAGACACTCATAATCAAATTAACCAAATCATTCCAAAAGAAAAAATTATAGGTTTATTAACACCTTTAGAAGAGGAGATATTAAAAGAATTAAAACATGAACCACCACATGGAATAGACTGTCAAAAAGATTCCAAGACTGGTCTTTTCTATCATAATTCTAAACTATATATCCCCAAACAAATTAGATCTTCTATTCTTAAACAAACCCATGACGGGACACTAGCAGGCCATCCAGGTATTTCTAAAACTATAGACCTAACCAGGAGAAATTATTGGTGGCCACTCATGGATACCTATATTACAAACTATGTAAAACATTGTGATACCTGTGCCAGAAACAAGTTAACACACAAAAGACCATCAGGTCTTTTATCTCCTCTGCCTATTCCTGACAAACCCTGGAGTACCATATCAATGGACTTTATTGTCGAGTTACCTGAATCCCACCATTACAATACTATTTTAGTTGTCATTGATCATTTAACAAGACTGGCTCATTACATTCCCCTAAAAGGTCTCCCTACAGCTTTCACTACAGCTCACGTTTTCCTAGACAACATAGTTCGCTTACATGGACTGCCCAAAGTTATAATAACTGATCGTGGTACACAGTTTACCTCTAATTTTTGGAGATCCCTATGTAAGTTAATCAAAATTGATTCTAGATACTCGACTGCTTTTCACCCTCAGACAAATGGCCTTACAGAACGACTCAACCAAACCCTTGAGCAATATCTTCGTTGTTATATATCTCATCTGCAGGATGACTGGTCATCCTATTTACCTTTGGCTGAATTCTGTTATAACAATACTACTTCTACATCTACTAAACTATCCCCATTCTTCGTTACTTATGGATATCATCCTACTACTATTTCATTGTCCTCTCAACAAGTGAACTCTCCCTCAGCATTGGATTTCGCAACTACCCTACAAGAAAGACTTAACATCCTGAAAAAACATCTTTCGGAAGCTAAAGACTATCAAAAAAGGTTATATGATACCCATCACACTGCTAGCCCGGCTTATCAGATTGGAGATTTGGTACTACTCTCGACAAAGAATCTCAAACTGTCAGTTCCTAGCAAAAAGTTAGCAAATCAATATTTGGGTCCTTTTAAGATTTCTAAAATAATCAACCTCAATGCTGTGAGATTAGAGCTTCCCCAGGATTTTAAGATTCACCCCTCTTTTCATGTCTCTCTGTTAAAGCCATATCTTCCTTCACCTCAGTCTCTCTCCTTGTCTCGACCACCTCCAATACTCGTTGATGATCGAGAGGAGTATGAAGTTGAAGCTGTATTGGATTCTAGGATCCATAGGAAGAGGTTAGAGTATCTTGTGAAATGGAAAGGTTATGGTTCGGAGGATAACTCTTGGCAGCTTCATTCTGATCTTCGCACTCCCCGTCTTCTACGAAATTTTCATCGCCGCTATCCTGAGAAACCTAGTTTGGAAACCCCTGGGGTGCTTCCTTGAAGGGGGGGAGATGTGGTATACCTTTAACTATAACCCCTCCTATTTGGTCTCCACCCTATATAAGGACTACCTGTAACACTCATTTACTGCCTGATTATTGAAGTCTTAGCTACTCTGGTGTAGCTTTCCTTATCTCAGGTCTCCTATTGTTTGTATCCTGTGCAAGGTGGTTTACTTTGTTTACTCTAGCTGCGTCTTGAATCTCTTATGCTCAAATCGTTACTTTGTCATTACCGACTTTGGATCATTCAACGGCCGGATCTACTTTTTCACCGCTACCCGGAAGTAAGCCGCATTCACACACGCTGCCTCTCCAAACACGGATCTTCCAATGCGGTAACAGGAATATCACGGTCCTCAAGGTGGTAACGTACACGAACAATGCTAAAGCCTTTAAACTTCTTATCTGCTTGTTTTTTGTTACCATACTGAATTATTGGGCATATCCTATTACCTGCAACATCCAATATGAACAAACATTGTATGTCTGTGGAATGTCTGAACTTGTAAATATTTTAGGCTGTGTGTGATTGCGTGAAGTAAGAAGAATCATTTGTTTCTACCAATTCAGATTCTGAGCTTGTCAGTATTTCTTTTTCATCTGTGGCCTTCGGTTATATATATATATCTTGAACATAAGATATATATTATATTAAATATTCCTTATATTTTATTAACACTTAAGTTAGTAGTTAATATACAAATTCATCATATATTAAATGTCTCATATTGTTTAATCAGGCTACATAGAAGTTGTTTTCTGATTACTACAAAAAAGAGCAACAAGCTCTAATTTTAGAGCTAACCTTTATAACCAATGTGCAAATACTTGTTTACTTAAATACTAAGCTCAGAATACCACAGTTGTAGTGAGGGATGAGATGTTGCAAGTGAGGAGATGATGCTGCGGTGGACAGGGGCGCACATACGTGCCCCTGTCCGCTGCAGCTTGCCTCTGGCGGGCTGAATTCCTCTGCTGGATCCCGCCCCCTACCATCGCGCAGCCAATCATGCACAGGCAGGAGCTGTCAATCTCCCCAGTCGGACGAGACCAGGGAGATTGAAATTTGACACATAAGAGGTGGCGAAAGGTTAGGTAAGCAGCGGTCTTATAACCGCTGCTTGCTAAATACGGGCAGCAGGTTCTCTTGTGAGAACCTGCAGCCGTAGCGGGATGAAGCATTTGATAAATCGACCCCTTTATGCTATTTTGCATGTATGATCAGTTTTGCATTTTGATTTAAGCTTATTGAGGCGTATCATTTCTGACAACTTAGATCCTCATAACATTACTGTCCAGGATATATATCCTTAAATGTTTCTAGGGGTTCCGTGTTTTTCTACTAACCTACTATAGACACTGCAGTGACAAGTAGCTTTTACATAGCCGGTCTATTATGTGCTTAATATGTGTTTATTGTTTATTGGAGTCATTCAAATGTGCCAGTTTTTACACTGTCAGTAAAATTGTTTCAATAAATTAATTTTTTTGTACTTTCATAATGAATTATTTGTAATTGAATTATTTTTGAAGAGTGTTGAATTCCCAGTCTTTTGTGGATGAATTTATTGTGATTTATCCTGATTTCGTTTATTTATGGGTCTGCACCATTTGGCCCATAAGGGCCTATATGCATATGCCTAGTGTGATGTGCACTATTTAAATTAGAATTTTTTGGTTTGAGCCATTTTCCATCCATTCCTTGCTATATTATATATATATATATATAACACTGATGTTTTATAAAGCATAACATATTACTAGGGATTAAAAGTAAAAGTTGATTTCTGAAGCGGTCAAAAAGCAGAAGAAACAGTAAGTCAGACAGTCTGTTAGCTTCCTAAATCTGTGGCGCCTGAGTGTGTAAAGCTTGTCAGCCCAAACACTGTGTTGTAATTGTGATTAGCCAGAGCGGGATTACTCTGGAGGTGGCCGCATTTCCTGAGGGTGAATCTTCTTGAGTTGCTTGCAATAAGCCTAGAGACAGATTTTGCAACTTTTGGGTTTTTGTGGCATTTTGCTCTTGAAAGAACTACAGGTGCTTTCTGAAAGGCACTGGGGAGTCCTGTATGACTGCCCATTTTTATCTGTTTACACAGACATATGGCTGGCCTGTGGCAATTCTGGTCTAATGTTGCTTAACTGAAGATCTGCTTGGTATGACAGCTGCACTTCCTCTGAACCTGCCAGTCAGACTCTCTGCCTTGTATCTCTTAACCTCAATGTATTTCCCCCACTGCTGATAAAGGCACATTAAATTCACACTTTTCTTTGTTGCATCTAAAACAGCATTTTAAAACTTTTTACAGTTTTTTTGTATTTTGTTTTTCAAAAACAAATGTCCTTGTGTTAAAAAAAAATACTGATTGTTTTATGCTTGTGGGTTGGTTCATTGTCCACTGTGCTGTGAGAGTGCAGCTACTAAGCAATCTATTCCACTAACTAGCTGTGCACAAACGTGTGCTTCCTTTTAGTTTTAACATCAGAATAAAAAGGTGCAAGTTATGCTTTTCTCAGCCAATATGATCTGTAATATGTTTAATTCCCTTCCATATCCATGAGTTTGGAGACATGGAAATCAAAATTAAACTATTATGATTCAGACACAGCGTATATATTTACTTTTATTATTAAATGTATTTCTATCTCTTGGTATCCTTTGTTGAAACTTTCCATGAAATCATGCAGAGGTAGTCTCAGGAGTGTGCATGTGTCTGAGGCATTATGGCCTAGATTACAATAGGAGCATAACAAATGGTAGTGCTATTGTGCGCTAACTTCGCTAGAGAATTATCCATAGTGAAAAGTAACATAAAAATTAAAGCCTTGGGCGCTAAAACATCACAAGGTCAGATTGTGCAGCCATGTTAAATCCCTCACCTAACAGACGTCTATGGGGCGTGCGACACAACTCATATCTCATGCATATAAATCCACCAAATTAAATTCAGCACAATTTACAAAAATAGTGTTTAGAATAGATGCATCATTGTAATTGCTGCTGAGAGCAAATAGTTACACAAAATAATTGTCATTATTACCTGTGCTCAGTGTTGTTAGAGGGGAGGGGGGGCAGACAGTGGCTGGAACCCGAGTGTGCCACTTTTGCCATGTAATATAAATAAAATATTTTATTTTAGCTTGCAGCATCATATAAATGACACCAATGGTGTATGAAACTAGAATACAATATCTTATTTATATCGGCTAATGTTAGTAGATATTATGTGCTATAGCCTGTTCACTGTGTGCTCAAGCTTAACAAATAATTCACATATGAGTGACATTAGCGCGGATATCAGCCCCACTAACATTCTCTGGTAAAACTATTTTACCCCTAACTTGTAAAACCAGGTTGTGTGCTATTCTAAGGGGTCGATTTATCAAAGGCTTTGCAAGCCTTTCGACCCCCTACGACTGAAGGTTCTCACAAGAGAACCGGCAGTCCATATTTAACAAGCAGCGATCATCAGACCGCTGGTTTCCTTACCTTTCACCACCTCTAAGGTGACAAATTTCAATCTCCCTGGTCTTGTTTGACGGGGAGATTGACAGCTCCTGCCCACGCATGATTGGCTGTGCGTGGGCAGGGGGCGGGATTGCAAGCGAGCCCAAAATAGCGCTTGTGTGCAATGATGAATTTCGCCAGGGGAATTCAGCCCGCCAGAGGCGAGCTGCAGTGGACAGGGGCACGTATGTGTGCCCTTGTTCACCGCAGCTTGATAAATCGACCCCTTAGTGTTGGGTCCCAATATGCAATGCAAAGTGTTCCCTGCTCTATCAATATCACTCCACTTGTAATCTAGACCTATATGTATAAGATTACAAATATAAGTGCAAAAACTACTGCCATATAGTGCTCAAAACATGTGCATTCTAAAAGATGATACCAAGATAAAGATGTATGTGATAATTGAAGTT
This sequence comes from Bombina bombina, assembly GCF_027579735.1. Taxonomy (NCBI): domain Eukaryota; kingdom Metazoa; phylum Chordata; class Amphibia; order Anura; family Bombinatoridae; genus Bombina; species Bombina bombina. The sequence goes on along the minus strand of NC_069499.1, from coordinate 1,262,700,580 downwards.
GATTGGAAATATATCTAAAAAAAAACTAACTGTACTCACTATCTGATAAAAAGTTTAAATGGGTTATTATAGACAAAAAAATGACATGGTCTAATTCATTAGACCATGTAATTTTAAGACTATTGACCATTAACTACTGTGTGTTTAACTCCCGCAAAGGGGTTAAACACAAAGTAGAAACGCCTCTTCACAGTGCACTGCTGGCCCCATTCAAAAAACGCAGCTGATCCAATAAGCAGCACTAGTTCCATATCTGAGTCATTCTATTCACGCTGCTGATTGTCTTTTTTTTTTAAAACTACTTCAAAGTTTTGTTTTGTGCGTATATTAGAGTGGACTGTTTATTTTCTTTTATTTGTTTGCTTTTTATTTATTTTTTTAAACTTTATTTATTTTCTTTTTCTTTTTCTAGTTCTATTTAATTTGACTTTTTAATTATTTTTTATTTATGTTTTGAAGGAGTTTTCATAATGTTTATGTACAAGGTCAGTGCAACTTGTTAAAGAGAATGTAAAGTTTGTGGAATGAGTGCCCGGTTTTTAAAAATCCTATTAAAAACAGGGACTCTTTCATTCATCAAACTTTACATTTCACTGTTTTTGTTAAAATATACTTACCTTTTCTTTCTGCAAGCCGCTCCAGCGCTTCTCTAGCCCGTCGCAAGCCTCTTCATACGTCAGCAATGACAATTCCGGCATCCTTCAATCACGGCTCCCCCCCCCCCAGGGAATCATTGCCTAAAGCAATGCCGTGATTGAAGGAAGGCCGGGATTGTCATTTCTGACGTAGGAAGTGGCTTGTGATGGGCGGGGGAAGCGATGGATCGACTTTCACCAAAAAAAGGTAAGTATTTTAACAAAACCAGTAAAATGTAAAGTTTGATGAATGAAAGTGCCCCTGTTTTTTAATAGGATTATTAAAAACCAGGCACTGGTTCATCAAAATTTACATTCACTTTAAAAGGATAGAAAAGTTGACAGTTATAAGATACAAGCTGGTCTCACAACTGGTGTCTGTAACTAGCAGCGAGTTCATATCTTTATGAATTATGCAACTTTTAAGTGATGCTGTAGTATGTTTTTCAGGGAGATACTGTCCCAAAACAGTTTTATTACATCAAGGCCATAGAATACTCTAAGCTTCTCTCCCTTTCCACGTCAGTTTATTTCTTGGTTTAATGTATTTACGAACATTAACCAGATTCTTTCACATTTTGCACAAGATAGAGAAATCTGAAGTAAGAAAGAAAAAGAAGTCATTGGGCTCCATTTGCTAAGTTGTGGATACAGCTTTGGAGCTGCAGGGTATAATTGAGTCTGCACTGCTAGTTGAGAAGTTCTGGTCTTCAGGCTGCTGCAACTTGAAAAAGGGACATTAAGCCCCACTTTTTTCTTTCTTGATTCAAACAGAAAATACAATTTTTTTTTTTTTTTAAATATACTTCTATTATCAAATCTGGTTTGCTCTCATGATATTCTGTATTGCAGAAAACGCATACACCTAGATTATGAGTTTTGCGTTAGAGGCTGTGCGCTGCTAACGAGCAGTTTATGCTCACCGCTCACTTACAGACAGTGCTTGTATTATGGGGTTTTACAAACCAGACAAGAAGTGAGCATTGAGAAAAATTTTGCTCATTACCGCACTCCAATAAAAAGTGCTGCTCGTGCACGATTTCCCCATAGGAATCAACGGGGAGAGCCAGCTGAAAAAAAGTCTAACACCTGCCAAAAAGTAGCGTAAAACTCCTTAATGCAGCCCCATTGATTCCTATGGGGAAATACATTTTAAGTCTACACCTAACACCCTAACATGAACCCCGAGTCTAAGCACCCCTAATCTTACACTTATTAACCCTAATCTGCCACCCCCGACATCGCCGACATCTACATTATAATTATTAACCCCTAATCTGCCGCTCCAGACACCGCTGCCACCTACATTATACTTAAGAACCCCTAATCTGCTGCCCCCAATGTCGCCGCAACCTACCTACACTTTTTAACCTCTAATCTGCCGCCACTATAATAAACATATTAACCCCTAAACCGCCGCACTCCCGCCTTGCAAACATTAGCTAAATATTATTAACCCCTAATCTGCCGGCCCTAACATCGCCGACACCTACCTACATTTATTAACCCCTAATCTGCCACCCCAACGTCGCCGCCACTATATTAAAGTTATTAACCCCTAAGTCTAACTCTAAACCTAACACCCCCTAAATTAAATATAATTAAAGGAAATCAAAATAAAAATTACTATCATTAACTAAATTATTCCAATTTAAAACTAAATACTTACCTATAAAATAAACCCTAAGCTAGCTACAATGTAACTATTAGTTATATTGTAGCTAGCTTAGGGTTTATTTATCTTAGGTTTTATTAACTATTTAATAACTACCTAGATAAAATAAATACAAAAGTATGTGTAAAATAAAACCTAACCTAAGTTACAATTACACCTAACACTACACTATAATTAAATTAATTCCCTAAATTAAATACAATTAAATACAATTAAATTAAATGATCTAAAGTACAAAAACAAACAAACACTTAATTACAGAAAATAATAAACAAATTACAAGATTTTTAAACTAATTACGCCTAATCTAATCCCCCTAACAAAATAAAAAAAGCCCTACCCTACACTAAATTACAAATAGCCCTTAAAAGGGCCTTTTGCGGGGCATTGCCCCAAAGTAATCAGCTCTTTTACCTGTAAAAAAAATTACAAATCCCCCCCCAACATTAAAACCCACCACCCACACAACCAACCCTACTTTAAAACCCACCCAATACCCCCTTAAAAAAAACTAACACTAACCCCTTGAAGATCACCTTACCGGGAGAAGTCTTTATCCAACCGGGCCGAAGTCCTCAGCGAAGCTGGGAGAAGTCTTCATCCAAGCCGGGCAAAGTGGTCCTCCAGACGGGCAGAAGTCTTCATCCAGACGGCATCTTCTCTCTTCATCCATACGGCGCGGAACGGGTCCATCTTCAAGACATACGACGCGGAGCAGCCTCTTCATCCGACGGTTCTTCTGGAATGAAGGTTCCTTTAAATGACGTCATCCAAGATGGCGTCCCTTCAATTCCGATTGGCTAATAGAATTCTATCAGCCAATCGGAATTAAGGTAGAAAAAATCCTATTGGCTGATGCAATCAGCCAATAGGATTGAGCTGGCATTCTATTGGCTGTTCCAATCAGCCAATAGAATGCGAGCTCAATCCTATTGGCTGATTGCATCAGCCAATAGGATTTTTTCTACCTTAATTCCGATTGGCTGATATAATTCTATCAGCCAATCGGAATTGAAGGGACACCATCTTGGATGACGTCATTTAAAGGAACCTTCATTCCAGAAGAGCCGTCGGATGAAGAGGATACTCCGCGTCGGATGTCTTGAAGATGGACCCGCTCTGCGCAGGATGGATGAAGATAGAAGATGCCGTCTGGATGAAGACTTCTGCCCATCTGGAGGATCACTTCGCCTGGCTTGGATGAAGACTTCTCCCGGCTTCGTTGAGGACTTCGGCCGGTAAGGTGATCTTCAAGGGATTAGTGTTAGGTTTTTTTAAGGGGGTATTGGGTGGGTTTTAGAGTAGGCTTGGTTGTGTGGGTTTTAATGTTGGGGGGGGATTTGTAATTTGTTTTACAGGTAAAAGAGCTGATTACTTTGGGGCAATGCCCCGCAAAAGGTCCTTTAAAAGGGCTATTTGTAATTTAGTGTAGGGTAGGGCTTTTTTATTTTGGGGGGGCTTTTTTATTTTGTTAGGAGGATTAGATTAGGTGTAATTAGTTTAAAAATCTTGTAATTTGTTTATTATTTTCTGTAATTTAGTGGGGATTTTTTTTTTACTTTAGCTAATTTTATTTAATTGTATTTAATTTAGGTAAGTCATTTAATTATAGTGTAGTGTAAGGTGTTATTGTAACTTAGGTTAGGTTTTATTTTACAGGTACTTTTGTATTTATTTTAGCTAGGTAGTTATTAAATAGTTAATAACTATTTAATAACTATTCTACCTAGTTAAAATAAATACAAACTTGCCTGTAAAATAAAAATAAACCCTAAGCTAGCTACAATGTAACTATTAGTTATATTGTAGCTATCTTCGGGTTTATTTTATAGGTAAGTATTTAGTTTTAATAAGAATAATTTAGTTAATTATAGTAATTTTTATTTAGATTTATTTAAATTATATTTAAGTTAGGGGGGGTTAGGGTTAGACTTAGATTTAGGGGTTAATAACTTTAGTATAGTGGCGGCGATGTTGGGGGCGGCAGATTAGGGGGTTAATAAATGTAGGTAGGTGTCGGCGATGTTAAGGATGGCAGATTAGGGGTTAATAATATTTAACTAATGTTTGTGAGGCGGGAGAGCGGCGGTTTAGGGGTTAATATATTTATTATAGTGGCGGCGATGTCCAGTTCGGCAGATTAGGGGTTAAAATTTTTTTTTTAGTGTTTGCGATGCGAGAGGGCCTAGATTTAGGGGTTAATAGGTAGTTTATTGGTGTTAGTGTACTTTTTAGCACTTTAGTTAAGAGTTTTATGCTACGGCGTTGTAGTGTAAAACTCTTAACTACTGACTTTAAAATGCAGTACCAGTCTTGACAGGAGAGGGTCTACCGCTCACTTTTTGGCAGACTCGTAATACCGGTGCTATGCAAGTCCCATTGAAAAAAGAGGATAAGCAATTTACGTAAGTGTATTTGCGGTATTTCCAAGTCTGGCCAAAAAAGTGAGTGTTGAGCCTGTAACTTCAAGACTCGTAATACCAGCGGGCGTTAAAAAGCAGCGTTAGGACCTCTTAACCCTGCTTTTTTAACCTAACGAACAACTCGTAATCTAGCCGATAGGTAGGTAGAGTCCACGTGTCTGGAGAACTAATGGCCACAAACAGTGCCATTTAGTGCTCTTGAAAATGTATATCATTGTTAAAAGTATTCTTTTAACATAAAGTCTCCAAACGTGTCCTCTCTGCTTTTCAACAAAGGATACCAAGACAACAAAGTAGAGTTCATAACAGAAGTAAATTGGAAAAAAAAATTAAAACGGTATGCTCTATCCAAATCATACCATGTTCAGGGTGTCAGAGTTAAATCATCCTAGTTAAATACAACCAAGATGATTGACAAGCCCTGCTTTCATGTGATTGGTTGCACAGAAGCAATTGGAGTGGCTGCATGAGCATTTGCTCCTCCAATGATAAATACGGGGGAACTGTCTGCCTGCAATATGATAAATGGAGCCTTTAGGCTGTATTGTGCATGCCTCAGAAGGGATTTGCTTGGCCTAATCCCAAAATGCATTTGTGGGGGTTGCCATGTTCTTTGTTCAGAGGAGGATTGCATTTTATTTTGGGGCTGGACTGTCCTTGTGGGATCAGACTTATATATTTCAGGAAAGTTCTCCTCTGTGGAAAGGACAATTGGGCTAAAAGAGGCTGGTTCCAGGTGATATCTCGCCATAGATCAAGTTATTGAGCTGTTGTTCATTCCTGGTAGAGCGCTTCTTTTTCTGTATGTATTTGCAATATGACTCGGGGAAGTCTCCCTTAGAGTGATGGGGAAACCAGAAGTAGACTCCTTGCCCAGTGTGCTTAGAGGAATTTGACTGCACCTCACTGACGAGGCCCAATGAAGGCTGAAACAATCATCTGGAGTTGCCATATTCCTTGTTCAGAGAGGGATTTCCTGGTATTTGGGGCTGGACTGACCATGCTAGGCAGAAAAAAGCATTATTAGGCTAAAAGAGGCTGCTCCAAAGGGTTATATCTCCATAGAACAAGCTAACAAGTTATTGAGCTGGTGTTGGTTCCTGAGAGTGCTTCTCTTTCTGTATTTATTTGTAATATGACCCCGGTGTAAACCAGACGTGGACTCCTTGCTGAATGTGCTTAAAAGAAAATATGGCTGCACCTCATTGACGAGGCCAAAGAAGGACAAAATGATTGTCTGGGGTTGCCATGTTCCTTGTTAAGAGGATTGACATTTTATTTCGGGGATAGATTGACCCTGGTAGGTGGGATCAGACTGTCATACTTCAGGAATGTTCTCCCCTGTAAAAAGCACAGGGCCAGATTACAAGTGGTACGCTAATTTGTTTTCACTTGTGTGCTAAATGCGCTCAAAATAAAACTTTATTGTGTACAGATTAGCGCTGGAATTACAAGCTGGTATACATTGGAGCTCTTTCTAGTCAAACACCTTGCCATGTACGATTTCCCTTTTGAAATATTTTTATTAATATTTAAATGATATATTTTTATTAAAAAGTCAATATGTGTGTTTAATACTTCATTTTAATGTGTTTTGTATGTGTTTTTAAGCCTTACAGTTTACTTCAGGTTTTAAGTTATGATAAAAATTCTAACACAGTATTGGCTTTCACTTGAGCGCAAATGAGTGCAAGTAAGCTTATTTGCGATATCCATTGAAACATAGGTTGTGCTTAAGTTAAGTTGGATGTGATAACCCTTCTCAGGTTAACGTACTTTACCATGGATTTGCAATAACAAGTTGCATGCTAATGGTAGCGAAGTCCGGCTATACCGTGTATTGTGTCCCGTGCTATTAGTACGCCACTTGTAATCTGGCCCACAATTGTGCTAAAGGAAGCTGCTCCTAAGTGGTAAGTCACTATAGAACAAGCTACTGATCTGTTGTTCTTTCCTTGTAGAGTACTTCTCTCTCTGTATGTATATGTATTTAATAGCCATATACATGATACATTTTACAGTTAACGAGATCTTAAAATGCTCCTTTTTTTCATACTCGCATCTTTTTATTGTAATTTGCAGTAATTTAGATTTTTAATGGGATTTATAGCAGCAATTGTGTCACTGTGAAGGTTTTTTAACCATTTGCTTTTTATCTTGTTTGTTGACAACCGAAATCTTTTGCATGGGTTTTAAAAATAAAATAAGAAGTCCCATACAATTATGTTTTTAATAATTGTGATTTACAATATCTAGAACATTGTGTAGCCATCTTCTTGCTGTAGCAAAAATATTAAGAAGTTCTTAAAGTGCCATAAAACATGTTGTGATCTGTGCATATCCTAAAAGGACTAATTAAGTAAAAATAGTTTGCATTAAAAAATGTTTAAAAATTGCTGGCAAGTATTTTAAAATAATCACTTACATAGCCATGCTGCCTGGAGTAGTCTGATCCACCTCCATTTATCAGTGTTTAGCATCAGAAAACAGGCATTGTATTTCAACTGAACTCACAGCAGCTTATTTGCTTCTAGGCATGCTCCAGCAGATAATGAGGGTTAAAGTCTGCATTCTACCAAATCAATGGTAGATATAGATGCAACCATATAAGGAATTGTGGGGGGATTTAGAGTTGTACAATTCAAAGAAAGGGTATAAATTTGCAGGTAAAGTAATTAAATTACATATTATTATATTTTGTCTCTATCCCAACTTGTTTTATGTCCCTTTAACATATAAAGTATTTTTTTAATAATTTTTTTAAACACTGTCACTGTAGATGAATTTAAATAGATGTTTTTTTTTTTTTTAAAATATTAAAAAAAAATACATGATTTTTGATGCCATTATTCCCAAAAAGAAAAATCTCATTCTGTTCATTGAGGATTGAAAAAATTTGGTGATTTCAAACCTCAAAAAATCTGTTTCACGATTTACAGTATTGTTAAATACAGTTGTAGTAGATGATATCAGTTGTGGCCAGAAAATCATTTCCTGCAGTGTTCTTGTTGATTTCAGATAAAAATCTCAACAGATTGGAAAACAGTGTTTTCTAAACTAATAAAAAAAATGCTTTTAAAATATTAAAAGCTAAAAAAGTAATTGAGCAAACAGGCACAGTATACCCATCATGCCCATATACAAATGGTATTAGGATTGTTTAGCATTTAGCCGGATGGTTACTGTTATACATGTAAATTATTATTTTTCTTAGGCACTGCACATATGAAGTACTCCAAACACCACGTTTGTAATATCATTTTCTAACATTATTCACACAATTTAGTCCCATTGTTATCCTTCACCATATTGTTGAGATGTAAGTTTTGGGCAAAGTTTGGCAGTGATGAAACAATACATTGTGCAATGTAAACATGATGCTTACTGTTTATTAGATCCCTTTGATTTCAGTGGGAGCTGATAATAGTAAACCACTGCCAATATTGTTTTTTCATGCTTATAAACACACTGGAATCTGTTTAAAGGTGGGTTACTAAAGTGGAACATGGTCTAAAAATACAATACTTACCAGGAAAAAGTAAATGACCTAAATAAACAACATTCAAGTATATTAAGGGGCTTAGTAAAGCTGAGGCTGTGAGTATTTTTCACAAAAAGAACAATTCAGCCAGCAAGCCTGAGTGATGGCAGCAAAACTTTGAGTTTTGTGCATAAGAAGGCCAAACAGTCGGATTAAAATACTTTTAATGGCATTGTCTCATTTAGGGAAAGCAGCTGGCAGATGGCCCTGAGGTCCGACATCAACTTTCCTACTGGGGCAGATGACTGAAGCTGCTGGTGGCTGACAGCCTACTTGATTGTGTCACATCTTTATGGATTTAGGCCCAGCATGTAATAAGGCCTTACGGACAGGTTTGTGTTCAACTAACAGCGTGCTTCTGAGCAAGACAAGCTTTTTCTTCCTCCCTTGCTTATTTTGAATAATTAATTACCGCTTTACCTTATTCAGTAACGTGTCCTAAATTCCAAGTCTGTGTGTCTCTCTGATACAGGGTAATTAAAGCATTGCTACCTGAAGAATAAAGAGGATTTTCAACTCTCAGTTCCATAAATAGGACTTCCAAATGTCTGCCTAAACCATCTACCCAAGCTCAATCAGGTAGCACTCCTGGTCCTAAACTAAATTAATTTTTTTTAAGTTTTTGGAACACATTTCAACTGATACCTCAGAGGAAAATGCTGCTCACAGTGAAGCTGAGACGGTTTCTCCCTCACAGGCAACCCCTGAGGATTCTGTCCTTTTGACTAAAACAAACATTAAGGGGTAGATTGCACATTAGGGATGGGCGAATGTGTTTATATTCAAATTTGAATGTTAGCACGAATGTTATTAGCGAAATTTTGATTTACATAATCAAATATTGATACAAACAAATATTCTTAAAAATTCTATTATCGAATGTTATTTACAGTTTTTGAATGTCACTTTCGAATTCGAATGTCACTTTCGAATTCAAATGTCACAATCAAATTTGAATATTACATTTATAAAACACAGTTGTAGACTAGAAATACTATTTTGAATTTGAATGTTACATTCAAATTTAAATATCACATTCACATTCGAATATTACATTTCGAAATTGAATGTGATCTAAAAAACATAGCTAAACATTCTATTATTCTAACAAATATTTTCGAATGTTATTGAAAATTTCGAAAACGAAAATTCGGAAATAGAATGTTAGAATGTTATACAAACATTCGAAATTCAATTCGAATGAACTAATGTATCAAACTTCGTTTTAAATTTCGAATTTTTAGAAACATTCGCCCATTCCTATTTAACATTGGTCGAGCTGACATGATTCGCTATAGCAAATCATGTCCGCTCGATCTTGCTATATGCTGTCTGCATTTATCATTGCACAAGCATTTCTAGTGAAATGTGTGTGCAATACTGCCCCCTGCTCACCAATCGCCCGCTAGTAGGGGGTGTCAACCCGAAATTAAGGAGCAGAAGCACTCTGCGTAATACATCTACCCCTAAGACTCTACCCACTAAAAAGGACTTTCAAAACTTTTTTTCGCAAGTGGGTCAGATGATTAAACAGGACATGGCTGATGTTAAAAAAGACCTGAACAACTTAGGCCAAAAAGTGATGCAACTATAAGAAGGCTTAAAGGGACATAATACTCATATGCTAAATAACTTGAAACTGATGCAGTATAACTGTAAAAAGCTGACAGGCAAATACCACCTGAGCATCTCTATGTAAAAAAGACAGATATTTTACCTCACAATCTCCTCAGCTCAGCAGAGTAAGTTCTGTGTAAAAAGTTATACTCAGCTGCTCCCAGCTGCAGGTAAAAATTAAAAAAAAATGAAGAAATGAACAGCCGCCAATCAGCATCAGCAGTGCTGAGGTCATGAACTCTTACTGTGATCTCATGAGATTTGACTTAACTCTCATGAGATTTCATAGTAAGCTTCCTTTACCTGATTGGTGAAATAATATGAGAGTGCACAATGCTCATCCCTTCAGCTGTCCTAGGACAGACACACTAAAATGCTGCTTAGAAATCCTTTACAATGGGAGGTGGCTACTGAGGAACTTTTGAGGTAAAATATCTTTTTTTTTTTACATAGAGATGTTCAGGTGATATTTTCTAGTCAGCTTTTTACAGCTATGCTGCATCACTTTCAAGTGTTTAAACATTTGGGTATTATGGCCCTTTAAGTGGGTCCACCAGCTGATTTGGAGAGTATGATTTTTCTTCTCATCCAGAGTGATTGGAGATTACCTGAAAGACAGCAGTCGAGACATGAGAGACTAGCTTTGCAGTACTTTTCTCCAAGTCAGTTCTGCTTCCTTGCCTGATTTGATGTCAAAGTCCTTGCCACAAGAGAAGCCTATGCAGATTTGAACAATTAAGGGGGTCAGTTTCTTCTTCAGAATGTATTAAATTACTAAATATGATTTTTTAAGAAAGTAAATATGTTCAGAGCGCCTCAAAATGGGCTAAGTGTTGTACAATGTATAGAGTGTGTGTTTAGAAATATTTTAATTGTAGATCTAGTAATTTACACAAGAATAAAACATGCCACGATGGGTACAGTGGTAATAAATGACAATAAAAACAATACGATGTGGATCCACTCTTGTACAAATTGAATATTGAATATATCTATATAAAAACACTGAATAATGAATTGATGTAGAGGCAATGATAGAACCTCCAATGAAAATATAAGAACATTAAAATTCAAACAATGTCTGAAAGAAATCAATCAAAAGTGTGGATTTAAAAAATAAATACAATAAAGTGAAATGTATGGATTGCTGATATCGACTAGGAAGAGGATACCGTAAGATATATTGTGTACCAGTGTTAGTGGTGATAATGTGTACAAAATTATAAGAGTGGTCAAAAGAGGGTGAAAAAATATCCTTTGTGATTGCAAATATAAAGAAAACAAACAGTGTCAACTTGCTTATTCAAAAATGAAAAAATGATGTGAAAAATTAAAAAAATTGCAAAGGAAAAATTGAAGTCAGTGATCCAAAAAAAAGGAAAAAAGAGAACAAAGTCAGTGATTGTAATCCAACAAACAATATCCTATAAAAGTCTAACTGTGAAGATCCAAATAGAAATCAAAAGTTAATAATGTGTAGAAAAGGAAACCTTATTTTCCTAGTGGTGAGAGTCCATCTGAAGTTCCTGATGGTGAGAATAAAGTCAACAGTCTTTTAAGTAAAACCCAATTGATGGGCTGGGGTTCCTGTTCCTGATGGTGAGAACCCTTGGCGGTTGGGAGAAGCTCCAATCCAAAAAAATAAAAATAAACCTAAAAGCAAATAAAAACAACAATAGTGTAGATGGTTCTAAAAACCTATATAAAATCAGAATAGTGCTTACCAGCTGTGGTCAACGCGTTTCGGCCTCCTCTAGGCCTTTCTCAAGACTGCCAGCTGGTTGTCAAAAGTGCCCCTTTTGTAGTGAAATGTTTTGCGCCAAAAAATGTGTTTGGGGGCGTGGCTAAAACCAGAAGTGATGTAGGGTATGTAGAAGAGTTAAAACTTTTTTTTTTTTTATATTAAAGTGGCTCCTTTTCTATTAATTACTCATAGTAGAGTTTACCCTAGTAGTCAATGGTCACATAATACCAGTGTATTGCAGTGATCTATCCTATCTATGTTATCGCCGTTTTTAGCGTGACGTCATATCCGCTTTGCTTGGATTGGTCGGGGTTTGTGTACATTCCTAGAGTAGCCATGTGTTTTTTTGTGGTATTCCTATTGGTTGATTTTTAGTTTCTTTCGTTATTCTAGGTATTTCATTGGGCATAGCATTGTGTTTAGAGGTAGTGGAATCAAGTGACTACTAAAGCTTTTGTCACGTTGGCTAGGAAAACAGATACTATCCTTTAGAATTTGAGCAGTTTCACAGTCCCATAGAGAAAGAATGTAAGGCAGGGAGAGATAATTAAATTTAAAATAACGATTTATTATACTTGCATTAAGAACACAAAAGGCAGAGAACACAGAACGAATCCACAGGTCATTAGTAACAATTGTGACTTTATTGACCTATGTGACATCATGTCACTTTGTGAGCTACAGGGTGAGAATGTTAACACTGGTAGTGCAAATCAACAGTTGATTAAGGAGTCTAAACCTAGTACTTTTTATCCTGTACATGCTAGAAATGACATTATTGAGCTATTCCACTCAGTCTTAGAACAAGATCTCATCTCTTTATCTGAAAAAGTCAGTAAAGGAGATTGTATGGGTAATTACAGGTACAATAACTTGAGTAAGAAAGAAATCCAAGCACTAACTAGACTAAAAAATTATAAAGATATAGTGGTTGTTGACTCTGATAAGGGGGGTTCTATTGTGGCATTGAATCAAACAGATTACCTCAAAGAAGCCTACAAGCAATTGGGGGATTCTTATACTTATAAGAAATTAGCATTCAATCCTACTTCCAAATTCAAACTTGAGTTAAACATTTGTTGGATGCAGGTGTAGAATGTTCAGTACTTACAATCAAAACTAGTGATTATATTTATGTAGATAACCCCAGAACACCTGTATTCAAATATTTACCCAAAGTACACAAGTCCCTAGCTGATCCCCCAGGTAGACCAATAATTTCAGCAATTGGCTCCCTGGGGGAAAAGCTGGGACAATGGGTAGATGCACAACTTCAACCGATAGTGCAGTCATTACCTGGTTTTCTGAGAGACACCAAGCATTTATTGAGGCTTATTCAAAATTTTCAATGGAAAGAGGGTTTTATGTTTGTTACCATAGATGCAGTGTCACTTTATTCCTGCATTCCTCATTCCCTGGGAATTGCTGCAACTAAAAAGATTTTGGAAAGGTACTCAAGATACAATACTGAGTTAATAGATTTCATCCTACAGGCTATTGACTTTCTATTGAATCGAAATTATTTTGTTTTCAATGGGGATTTCTTCATAAAGCTCAGAGGGACTGTGATGGGGGCAAAATTCGCCCCCTCTTATGCAAATTTTTTTCTTGCAAACTTTGAGCTTATGAGAATCTTCAGTGACAGTAACTATCTTAAAAGCAATATCAAACTGTATACTAGATATATAGACAATGTTCTTTTAATCTGGGGGGGGGGGTTACTATTGAAGAACTAAGTGAGCTTGTGGATTATTTGAATCATAATAATGATAATTTAAGATTCACATATAGTGTATCTGATACAAGTATACTGTACCTAGATGTATTGATTAAACATGTTGGACAGCGTATAGTCACTGAGGTTTACAGGAAAGAAATCACTGGTAACACCATACTCAGAGCAGACTCCCTACATCCTAATCATTTAAAAAAAGGGATTCCCAAAGGCCAATACATTAGGCTCAGGCGCAATTGCACCAATCTGAAAGACTACTGGAAACATGCGAATGGCCTGACCTCTCGACTTGTAGAGAGGGGTTATGAGCATAATAAATTAAAAGATCTATCTGCATTAGTGTCAAGTTTTGAGAGAGATAGTCTGTTGAGGGACAAGAATTATGGAGAGAACAGCACTAGGAGCTCACAACACAAAGGTGTTAATTTCATCACAAAATATAGCAGACAGTTTAATGAGATATGTAATATCATTAAAACTAGAATGCCTCTATTGGAGAGAGATGTAGATTTAAGATCTATCTCAGCTAGTTGCAATTTCATATCTCGTAGATCTGATACTATAGGCGATAAGGTGAGAAAAAGCTTAAGCTCAAAGGTCCTTTGCACTAATTCAACTAAGTCAGGTTGGCTTTCCAAGAATCCAGGCTTCTACAAATGTGGAGGCAGGCCTTGTAAATGTTGTAGCTATGCATTGGTGGGAGATCATTTTACATCAACGAACACTGGTAAAATTTATAAGATAAAAGAACGTTTAAATTGCAATTCAATTTTTACAATTTATCTTATCACCTGCACATTTTGCAAATTTCAATATGTTGGTTTGACTTCCAGAAATCTCAAAGATAGGATTAGGAAACACCTACTATCTATAGAAGCAGATGTCCCTAAGACCCCGGTGGCGAAACATTTTTTTGAACATACAAATCGATTAGATTATTTCAAATTTCAAGGTATAGAACATGTGACTTTAGGAGTAAGAGGTGGAGATAGATATCAAGCCCTCAGTAAAATATAATTTTTTTGGATCTATACATTGGAAACAGGATTACCACAGGGGATGAACGAAATCAGCGATGTTAAGTTGTTCATAGATAGATAGGATTTATCTGTATATCCTATTATTCCTTCTCACAAATAACTTTTTGAATTTGTAAGGTTAGATATAGCTGTGATTTAATACTCTTTTGATCAATTTTATTATGTCACTCTGTTAGGTGTGAACATATCAGTTAGCTCACAATAGATATAAAATCCGATTTTTTTCATGATATTCAATGTTTGGTGTATATATTAGCATATAATGTTTTTTTCTCTTTATTGCTATACTTGACAGGTTATACGGCTTTAATATTTTTGATGCAGTTGTTTTTATAATATACCATGTGCATTTATCTTATTTATACGGGTTAGCAACTTACTGCATGTTAAAATGTTAAAGGTGAATTTCTATACTGGTTGTATATTTCCTGAAAAAGTTACCAAGAAATTGTATATATATGAAATATTCCCGCAATTCTATTTACAATATTTTATTTTTTAAGATCGTCTTTTTGTATGCATGTTATATTTAGTATATATTGCGATATACTATATATTGCTGTGAGTACGGTCACCTAATGGTTAATTCGCTTTTCAATCTGTCTTACCTGTGATTGGATATTTTGACTGCTCACCTCTGCTAGGGACGCTTCTCTTTAGCTCTGATGAACTGCCAGTAAGGCAGGAAACGCGTCAGCTGTGGATTCGCTCTGTGTTCTCTGCCTTTTGTGTTCTTAATGCAAGTATAATAAATTGATATTTTAAATTTAATTATCTCTCCTTGCCTTACATTCTTTCTCTATGGGACTGTGAAACTACTATCCTTTAGAACTATATTCAATAGAAATTGACCTTTAACAAATGTGAGTTGTTCTAATCCAAATGTTTATGTATAAAATGTTGGATGGTTATTGAATCGATTATCAAAATTTTTGAAAATTAAAAAATTAAAAAATTGGAGGTTATCCTTTGATACTGAATAGCTTGTCTCGTTAATGTAGGTTTTTCGCTTATAATATTTAGATGATAGCGAGATCGAGTGACTTTTCAAATGTTTTTTGCACAAGCTGGAAAAAACATATGTTGTTCTTATATGTAATTTTTTTTGATGTAAAGTTTTTTCAAATTATAATGTAGTATACCTTATCAGGATTCCATTGCTGATAGGTCTTCAAGTGTTTAAATCGACATTAATAAACTAAGATGGCTTGTCTCATAGCTACAAATAATTTAAAATAATTATTGAGCCTAACATAATGTTTTGTATATATAATGTTGGGTGGTAATGAAATCAAACAACTTGTCACGAATTTATCATGCAAACTGAGGAATATTCTCCTCTAGTGCTGTGTTCGCTAGATTTTGAAGTTTATCAGGTGCAAATTATTCTGACTGATAGCATAATGTACTTTATTATTAATCTATTGCTGATTGATCTAAAGTATTTAAGAAAATGTTTTTTTAAAACCAAAGATACTTGGGTAAGTTATTTTGGCTTTTGTGATATATCCCAATTTAATTTCTTATATAAGAAAGGCCGAGTCATTATCAATTCATAACGGTATTGACCATATTTGTATCCATAGTTGTATATTGAATGTATTGATGCAAAAACCTGATGGTGTAATCAGTAAAAGGTGGCAGGTGGCAAATAGCGTGAGATTACTATATATACTTATTGAGATCAATGTATATGTTGTGGCACTGTCACAATGGGTTGTTATGTAGGTTGAGTACAAATATTATTCTTGGAATATTCCATAATGGATAGTTTAGTTCAGTTAAAGAATTTCATTATATTGAAATTGTTACATATGTTATGGTTCTGTCATGATTAGTTTGTATTATACAATGCGTTATAAAAACGTTATGACAAATAAGGTAACGGTTTGTATATGATTCAATTCGGCACAAACATTGCTATTAAAGTATTATATACTTTAGATGAGTTAACCTATTATATACAGTTGAAGTAAGTAGATTGGATTGGGTTGAACAGAATATATAATTAGACCTAGCTTATTAGTGGAATCTGAGTTATAGAAATGATGTACTCATTTATCCAGATAGGAGATTAGGATTGTAGTATCATCATAATTTATTTATGATTACATTGATTTAAACTTAGCTGGAAGAACATTGTCCTAGCATTATCATATGTTATATACGGTGTCCAGGGGTACTTCGAGATTCTCCAAGGTTCTGTTGGGTCTCTTCTTTTGCGGTTTCACCATTAGAGAAAGGGGGGGTTTGAATTCAGAGTTTTTCTTAATGATAGTATGCCCTTTTTATATATGGCTAGTTACTAGTAGGGTAAAACATGTAAATAGTCCATATTTAAGGGCTTTTTCTTGTTGTCTTTTACTTAAAATTTTGTAGAGGTGGGTCAGCCTTCTGTTATTGGAAGGATTTTTGGAGGGTGTAATGTTATCGAAAATTTAATAGATGTGTAAGGTCTTCTTTATTATTCAGACCTTTAGGGAAGAGACAATTTAATTGGAAAATCCACCTTGACTCAGATGTTAGAAGCTTCCTCTCAAAATCTCCTCCCCTCCAATTTTTCTTGACCTTCTGTATACCAATGAATTTTAAGTCTTGTATATTTCCTTGCATTCAATCTTCAGTGTGCAGCGGCGACCGCATGAAGAGGAACCTCTACGCTGGTCCTGCTCCACAACGGCCGGTCCTGCTCCACGATCGCCGGCCATGTTCCCCGGTCACCTCCGCTCGGCGATCAACTCCGCTCCGTGCCACCTTCACTCTGGATGAAGATAGAAGATGTCCCCGCACTGGATGAAGACCTTCACTGCCTGAAAGAAGACCTTCACTGCCGGACTTCAGGAACTTTGAGTACCTATTTCGGGGTTAGACTTAGGTTTATTTTTTTATTTTTTGGGGTGTTTTTTTTTTTAGATTAGGGATTTTTTTTATGGCGGCAAAAGAGCTGTTTGTAAAAGAGCTAATTTTAAGTACAATCCCATACAAATGCCCCTTTAGGGGCAATCGGTAGCTTAGGTTTTTTTAGACTTAGGTTTTTTATTTTGGGGGGTTGGTTGGGTGGAAGGTTTTACTGTTAGAGGGTAACTGGTAAGTTTTTTTTTAGGTAAAAGGGCTGTTTAACTTAGGGCAATGCCCTACAAAAGGCCCTTTTAAGGGCTATTGGTAGATTAGTTTAGATTAAGGGTTGTTTTTATTTTGGGGGGCTTTTATTTTCATAGGGGTATTAGATTAGGTTTAATTTTTTATTTTTGATAATTTTGTTTATTCTTCTATGTAATTTTAGACTTTTTATTTTTTGTAATTTTAGATTTATTTAATTTAATCTTATTTTTTTTTATTTTTTTATTGTAATTTACTAGATTACGAGTTTTGCGTTATGAGTAAAAAAGCAGCGTTAAGGCTCATAACGCTGCTTTTTTACTACCACTGCTATTACGAGTCTTGTAGGTACAGCTGTCCTGCACACTTTTTTGGCCTTAGCGCAAATTAACTTACGCAATTTGAGTAAAGGATTTTTCAATGGGACTTCCATTGCACCGGTATTACAAGCTTTTTTTTTTAGGCCAAAAAGTGAGCGGTACGGCCTATCCCGCAAGATTCGTAACACATTCTAAAGTCAGTAGTTATGAGTTTTACACTACAAAGCCGTAGCATAAAACTCATAACTAAAGTGCTAAAAAGTACACTAACACCCATAAACTACCTAAACCACCGCACTCCCGCATCGCAAACACTAGTTAAATATTATTAACCCCTAATCTGCTGTCCGTAACATCGCCGCCACCTACCTACATTTATTAACCCCTAATCTGCCTCCCCCAATGTCGCCGCCACTATACTAAAGTTATTAACCCCTAAACCTAAGTCTAACCCTAATCCTAACACCCTCTAACTTAAATATAATTAAAATAAATCTAAATAAAACCTATAAAATAAACCCTAATCTAGCTACAATACAACTAATAGTTACATTGTATCTAGATTAGGTTTTATTTTTATTTCACAGGCAAGTTTGTATTTATTTTAATTAGGTAGAATAGTTACTAAATAGTTATTAACTATTTACTAACTACCTAGCTAAAATAAATACAAATTTACCTGTAAAATAAAACCTAACCTTACACTACAATTAAATAAATTACCTAAATTAAATACAATTACCTAAATTACAACCCCCCCCACTAAATTACACAAAATAAAAAACACATTACAAGATATTTAAACTAATTACACCTAATCTAATAGCCCTATCAAAATAAAAAAAGCCCCCCAAAATAAAAAAACCCTAGCCGAAACTAAACTACAAATAGACCTTAAATAGACCTTTTGTGGGACATTGCCCCAAATAAATCAGCTTTTTTTACCTGTAAAAAAATACAAACAACCCCCTAACAGTAAAATCCACCACCCACACAACCAACCCCCCAAATAAAACCCTAACTAAAAAAACCTAATCTCCCCATTGCCCTGAAAAGGGCATTTGGATGGGCATTGCCCTTAAAAGGGCATTTAGCTCTATTGCTGCCCAAACCCTAACCTAAAAATAAAACCCACCCACTAAACCCTTACAAAAACACCTAACACTAACCCCCTGAAGATCCACTTACAGTTTTGAAGAGCCGACTTCCATCCTCAACGGATGGCATCTGTTAGATTCCAATCAGCCAATAGGATTGAGCTTGCATTCTATTGGCTGATCGGAACAGCCAATAGAATGCAAGTTCAATCCTATTGGCTGATAAGATCAGCCAATAGGATTGAAGTTCAATCCTATTGGCTGATTGCATTAGCCAATAGGATTTTTTCAACCTTAATTCCGATTGGCTGAATTCTATCAGCCAATCAGAATCTAAGGAATTCCATCTTTGATGACGTCACTTAAAGGAACCTTCATTCGTCGGGAGTCATCGGAAGAAGAGGATGCTCTGCACCGGATGTTTTGAAGATGGACCCGCTCCGCGCCGGATGGATGAAGATAGAAGATGCCATCTGGATGAAGACTTCTGCTTGACTGGAGGACCACTTCTCCCGGCTTGGATGAAGACTTCTCCTGGCTTCGTTGAGGACTTCTCCCGGCTTCATTGAGGATGGATGTCGGCTCTTCAAAACTGTAAGTGGATCTTCAGGGGGTTAGTGTTAGGTTTTTTAAGGGTTTATTGGGTGGGTTTTATTTTTAGGTTAGGGTTTGGGCAGCATTTGAGCTAAATGCCCTTTTAAGGGCAATGCCCATCCAAATGCCCTTTTCAGGGCAATGGGGAGCTTAGTTTTTTTTTTAGTTAGGGTTTTATTTGGGGGGTTGGTTGTGTGGGTGGTGGGTTTTACTGTTGGGGATGTTTGTATTTTTTTTACAGGTAAAAGAGGTGATTTCTTTGGGGTGATGCCCCGCAAAAGGCCCTTTTAAGGGCTATTGCTAGTTTAGTTTAGGCTTTGGGGGGGATTTTTTATTTTGATAGGGCTATTAGATTAGGTGTAATTAGTTTAAATATCTTGTAATTTGTTTTTTATTTTTTGTAATTTAGTGTTTGTTTTTTTTGTAATTTAGATAATTGTATTTAATTTAGGTAATTTATTTAATTGTAGTGTAAGGTTAGGTGTTAGTGTAAGACAGGTTAGGTTTTATTTTACAGGTACATTTGTATTTATTTTAGCTAGGTAGTTAGTAAATAGTTAATAACTATTTAGTAACTATTCTACCTAGTTAAAATAAATACAAACTTGCCTGTGAAATAAAAATAAACCCTAAGCTAGATACAATGTAACTATTAGTTATATTGTAGCTAGCTTAGTGTTTATTTTATAGGTAAGTATTTAGTTTTAAATAGGAATTCTGTAGTTATTATTAGTAGGTTTTATTTAGATTTATTTTAATTATATTTAAGTTAGGGGGTGTTAGGGTTAGACTTAGGTTTAAGGGTTAATAACTAGTATAGTGGCGGCGACGTTGGGGGCGGCAGATTAGGGGTTAATAAATGTAGGTAGTTAATATTATTAGGGGTTAATATTATTTAACTAGTGTTTGAGACGCAGGAGTGCAGCGGTTTAGGGGTTAATATGTTTATTATAGTGGCAGCGATGTCGGGGGTGGCATATTAGGGGTTAATAAATGTAAGATTAGGGGTGTTTAGACTCAGGGTTCATGTTAGGGTGTTAGGTGTAAACATTATTTTTTTTTCCCCATAGGAATCAATGGGGCTGCGTTACCGAGCTTTACGCTGCTTTTTTGCTCTCCCCATTGAGGAAATCGTGCACAGCACGTACAACCAGCTCACCGCTGACTTAAGCAGCGCTGGAAATGGAGTGCGGTATGAAGCTCAATTTTTCTCTACGCTCACGTCTTGCCTTTTAACGCTGGGCTTAGGAAAACCTGTAATACCAGCGCTGTAGGGAAGTGATCGGTGACAATAACAAGCAAGTTAATACCGCACCCCTCTTACCGCAAAACTCGTAATCTATCTGTTAGTATTTTTTATTTTATGCAATTGGGGTTAATTTAGGGGATGTTAGATTAGGGAGCTTAGTAGTTAAATTAGTTATTTGCGTTGTGGGGGGTTGGCGGTTTAGGAGTTAATAGGTTAATTAGGCTTATTGCGATGTGGGAGTTTGCGGTTTAGGCGTTAATAGGTTATTTAAGTTTATTGCGATGTTGGGGGTTGGCAGTTTAGAGGTTAATATTTTAATTATGTTATTTGCGTTGATGTTTAATTTACGGATTAGGGGTTAATTACTTTATTATCTTGTGGGGGTTGGCAGTTTAGGTGTTTGTTAATATTTCTTGTGGGCGTTTAGGTGTTTTTTTGTTAATACTTTGTACGGGCGCTTAGGTTTTTGTTTTTTTAATACTTCGTATGGGCGGTTAGTTTTTGTTGTTGTTTATACTTCGTGTGGGCTGTTGATACTTCAGGCGGGCGGTTAGGTTTTTTATTATTTTGTGTGGGCGGTTAGGTTTTTGTTATTTTGTGCGGGCGCTTAGGTGTTTTTTTCTTAATGCTTCGTTTGGCTACGCTCCATCCAGGTGGATTCCGGAAATGGCAGGGTGGTGAAAGAATCCACCCTGCCATTTTCGGAATCCACCTGGATGCATCTTACACTGCATCCAGGTGGATTCTTTTGGCTGCGTGCGCAACTGACGACGGTGACCGAAACGTTACAAATGTGATTATAGTATAGATTAATAAATTTAGTATATATAATATATTCTACTGATGTAGTCTCTCTTTAAAGCAGACAGTGTCACAAGCATTAGTATATCATATATTAGAAAAAATAGCAAATGTCTCTCAGTAAGGGGCAGAGCAGACACAGGTACCGCTAGAACACTGATGCACACTGGTCAGATGCTGAAAACATTAGGCAGTAACTTAAAATTCCCTCTTTGACTTTAATCCCTCCCCTTGAGAATGCTGAATGGGCAGGAAATGTCACAAGACAGGCTGATAGAACCTGCCAATCTATTCATTGCTTCTTCCTGGTTTTTACTCATTGGCTAAAGCCAGCTTACATCATAAAAAGCAGCATCCAGCAACGAAAAACAAAAAATGCAAAAAAAAAATGATGTGCAATTATTTTCGTTATCGTTTCAGTTTTGTTTCCGCATGGTTGCATCTTCGGTATGCAAAGAAAATAGCAAAAATGTTTGCAGAAAAGTTTCGTTATTTTCTTTCATTCTTCCAAAAACTAATGCACATCCCTAATAGTGGGTAACTTGTATCTGTTTAACTGAAGCTGTCTTAATGTTTGCTTGTGCTGAGATGCAATATGTGTTTATTGGTTTTCTACATTTAGCCACCAATCAGCAAGTGCTACCCAGGTGCTGAACCAAAAATGGGAAAGTTGCTTAATATTGCATACTCTATCTACATCACGAAAGAAAAAAATTGTTTTTATATTTCTTTAAATACCTGACGCCGTCATCATCAATACAGAATCAATAAGCCACCATGTTTTACTTTTGTTTGAATATTTTCCTTCTTTGTTGGTCTGGAGAAAAAACATGAACACTCTCTGAACCAGTTTTATTTGTGCGTTTACCATATTTTTCATAAATTCACATGTTCCTGTTAGAAGCTGCGCACCATTTCTAGGTTAGGAGGGAAAAAAAGAAGATGAGGGGTAGGGATTATTATATCCTTTGCTATGATCTGCTTCACGCCTCTAAGCACGGAAGTGCAGTTTACCAGCTGTGTATTAAATGTTAAGCCCACCCTATTTTGAGCACATGGGATAATCATAAACACATAGCGGAAGTCCCATGGGAATGCTTGAGGTTCCTGAGCAGAATACAACTAAGGAGCCAGCCAGGATCTGCAGTCACATGTAGCGACTGCGTTAGTAATGACGAAATGACATGATCTACTGAAGTAGAGTATGCAATTTTGCACCAGAATGCCCCTTTAACATACAACCTGTCCTATGCTCTCACTATGTTTTAGTAATTTGAAAGATGCACATTGTCAACTCATGTTCTTTGAAAAAAGTAATTCTGTGTGCAATCTCGTAAATGATTCTTGGGCAGTTGGCTTCTAGGTACCTTTGTGAAAATTGTTCTCTGGACATCATATTTACTTAAAAAGCTAGATTGATTTAGGAGGAACTACTGATAATTTGCAAACTTCAGTGTTGCTCAGTCCACATAATTTCAAAAGATTCTGTGGGTGGATTTATCAACAGAATGACAATGAGTCAGCTGAGCATTTGTGATGCAACTGAGATTTTTTTTACTTTACTTAAATTCTCACGGAAAAATGTCTGTCTTACATGCACCCTTGATTATCTGCAAACACAGCTCCATATAACATGTTTACTCTTCTTTTAAAAATATTGACACATGAATAAATAGATTGATCAACAGACAGACAGATACATTCTTATAGGTCTATTCTTCCAAACATTTCTATCTTAGGGGGTGCGGGACCTTTTTGAAAGTGTGTGCTCAAACTAACAATAATCTTCTAATCAATTCTCACAATTAACTTTAAAATAAATAAATAAATATTGAGACATTAGATAAATATTAAAGCTAATTTTCCTATTAAATACGTACTATATATATATATATATATATATATATATATATATATATAAATAATTATACCTTAATTGCTGGCTGATATAAAGCAATGACTAATAAAGAAAATAAATGACCAAACACTACAGATGCAGCATGGTGACAGCAAATTTATTATCTTGAATACTTGTGCTATAGATTCACCATCACTGCTACAGAGAACAACAAAAGAATTGGGAAATCTAAACATATTGGAGAAGCTGAGATACCTCTTAATGAATTTTTCCCAGTGAGAATATTTTTAGTCAGGCCAATTTTGCAATAGCCACAAAGAGAACGCTATTGTGGCATGGTATTTCTCAGAGGTTTTGCTTCGTGACACTCCTGACATGTGGATTAAAAAAAAAAAGTTTTTTTCTCTCACAGATGGGATAATAAAAATAAACCAGATATAAAATATATTAAAACACTTACGCCTAGATTTGGAGTTTGGCGTTAGCCGTCAAAACCAGCGTTAGAGGCTCCTAACGCTGGTTTTTACCGCCCGCTGGTATTTGGAGTCAGTCAGGAAAGGGTCTAATGTTCACTTTCCAGCCGCGACTTTTCCATACCGCAGATCCCCCTACGCCATTTGCGTATCCTATATTTTCAATGGGATCTTTCTAACGCCGGTATTTAGAGTCTTGGCTGAAGTGAACGTTAGAAATCTAACGACAAAACTCCAGCCGCAGAAAAAAAACAGGAGTTAAGAGCTTTTTGGGCTAACACCGGTTCATAAAGCTCCTAACTACTGTGCTCTACAGTACACTAACACCCATAAACTACCTATGTACCCCTAAACCGAGGTCCCCCCACATCGCCGCCACTCTAATATTTTTTTTTAACCCCTAATCTGCCGACCGCACACCGCCGCCACCTACGTTATCCTTATGTACCCCTAATCTGCTGCCCCTAACACCGCCGACCCCTATTTTATATTTATTAACCCCTAATCTGCTCCCCACAACGGGGTATGCCCCGCAAAAGGCCCTTTTAAGGGCTGGTAAGGTAAAAGAGCTTTTCTATTTTAATTTTAGAATAGGGTAGGGCATTTTTTTATTTTGGGGGGCTTTGTTATTTTATTAGGGGGCTTAGAGTAGGTGTAATTAGCTTAAAATTGTTGTAATATTTTTATTATGTTTGTAATTAATTTTTTTATTTTTTGTAACTTAGCTTTTTTTTATTTTTTTGTACTTTAGTTAGTTTATTTAATTGTATTTATTTGTAGGGATTTTATTTAATTTATTTATTGATAGTGTAGTGTTAGGTTTAATTGTAACTTAGGTTAGGATTTATTTTACGGTAATTTTGTAATTATTTTAACTAGATAACTATTAAATAGTTAATAACTATTTAATAGCTATTGTACCTGGTTAAAATAAATACAAAGTTGCCTGTAAAATAAATATAAATCCTAAAATAGCTACAATGTAATTATAATTTATATTGTAGCTATATTAGGGTTTATTTTACAGGTAAGTATTTAGCTTTAAATAGGAATAATTTATTTAATAAGAGTTAATTTATTTTGTTAGATTTAAATTATATTTAACTTAGGGGGGTGTTAGGGTTAGGGTTAGACTTAGCTTTAGGGGTTAATACATTTATTATAGTAGCGGTGAGGTGCGGTCGGCAGATTAGGGGTTAATTATTGTAGGTAGCTGGCGGCGACGTTGTGGGGGGCAGATTAGGGGTTAATAAATATAAAATAGGGGTCAGCTGTGATAGGGGCAGCAGATTAGGGATACATAAGGATAACGTAGGTGGCGGCGCTGTGCGGTCAGCAGATTAGAGGTTAATAATTGAAGTTAGGTGTCGGTGATGTTAGGGAGGGCAGATTAGGGGTTAATACTATTTCTTATAGGGTTATTGAGGCGGGAGTGAGGCGGATTAGGGGTTAATAACTTTATTATAGTAGCGGTGAGGTGCGGTCGGCAGATTAGGGGTTAATTATTGTAGGTAGCTGGCGGCGACGTTGTGGGGGGCAGATTAGGGGTTAATAAATATAATATAGGGGTCAGCGATGTTAGGGCAGCAGATTAGGGGTACATAGGTATAATGTAGGTTGCGGCGGTGTACGGAGCGGCAGATTAGGGGTTAAAAAAAATATGCAGGGGTCAGCGATAGCGGGGTCGGCAGATTAGGGGTTAATAAGTGTAAGGTTAGGGATGTTTAGACTCGGGGTACATGGTAGGGTGTTAGGTGCAGACGTAGGAAGTGTTTCCCCATAGAAAACAATGGGGCCGCGTTAGGAGCTGAACGCTGCTTTTTTGCAGGTGTTAGGTTTTTTTCCAGCTCAAACAGCCCCATTGTTTTCTATGGGGGAATCGTGCACGAGCACGTTTTTGAAGCTGGCCACGTCCGTAAGCACCGCTGGTATTGAGAGTTGCAGTGGCGGTAAATATGCTATACTCTCCCTTTTTGGAGCCTAACGCAGCCCTTCTGTGAACTCTAAATACCAGTGGTATTTAAAAGGTGCGGCCAGAAAAAAGCATGCGTAGCTAACGCACCCCTTTGGCCGCAAAACTCCAAATCTAGGCCTAATACAGTGCTTTGTGGAGCTGAAGTTCAACCTCCAAGGATTTTGAAACAGTGCTGTAATCATCATGAGATTGCGAGAAAAGTGTCTGGCACCATTTTGTTATGCTTAGTTCACTCTTTTTACAGCATTACCGTGCAATCTGTGTCTCAGTGCTATAGTCTTGCAAATTGTACTACAGTAATTGTCACTATTTTACAGGTACAGTATTTATTGAATACTGTGCTGTGCTAGTGTTAAACTAAACATAGCACTATTGCACCCCTAATATATGTTAGTTCAAACATGTTATCAATTTTTTAAACACACTGGCAAGGGAAAAGAAACCTAAAACTACCTTGTTTCACTTTAAGGCGGTTTTCACTTTACAGTGGGGCTCCGGTCCCTAACCCACTGTATGAGCGGGGTATACTCTGTATATATTTTGTTTTATAATTTTTATTTTTAATAATCTTAAAATATTCTTTCACCTTTAGCACTTATTCCGCATGATACTTCTGGGCATGGTTGGAGGGGGTGTTGATACCAGGGCATAGATTTCATAATGGGTACCTTCAATTAAGTAGCCTCAAAATGTGTGAGTAATTTATTCAAATTAAAAAAAGCTAATTTATTCAAGATTCAATTAACTATAAAAATGGTTTAAAGTTAAGAGTCATCTTCCTCCACTGAAGAAGATGTGGTTGGACAATGTTCCAAGATAGGAAACCTGTCCACTCATACTTGCTGCCAGTGATGCAAGCATTGTTGGCATAAGTAAAGGCTGGATCAGTCCGGAGGGATTTTAATCCATCACGTCTGTGTTGGTAGAGAGTAGAGATGTGCATTTGGGCTTAGGACAAATTCAAATTTGTCTAAATAGTTCTGATTTGTTGAGTCATTTGATATACGAACAGCCATACACATTATTGGACAAAAAACAAATGATTGCTTAACAAAATCAATTTGTTCATTCGTTGATGCCGTTTGGCACCAAAAAAGGTACAAGAATGGGGGGAAGGAGTTATATTATTTGGTTAATAAGCTCCAATGTTTGTAATGATGTAATGATGTACAGGGGGTCTTACAATTCATTTGTCCATCGTCCTCTGTATGTTACTGCAGTTAATACACTTAAAGCTGAGAATCTCTACAGAAAACAGCATGAAATCGTTATCTGCATCATTAATCTTCTGAAACCAAAAATTAAATGTACGTGATTAATGGCAAGCAAAATGGCAATTTGGTGGGTTTAGCGATTAAGTGCTAGATTACAAGTGGAACAGTTTGAGATCCCACTTGTATGTTAACTTTGCTAGACAGTTTATTGTGCGTGTCAGCTAGCCCGTGTATTATAAGTTGAAAGTAAAAAGTTTGCGCCCAAGCACAATCCCAATCCCAAAGTGCGACAAAAAGCCGAAATCCGAATATTGCAACCGTGTTAAAGTATTTCCCCACAGACTTCAATGGAGCGTGAAAAGCGGAAAAAAACCTTACTCGCACACAAACCCAATCACATTTTCTCTAGTGCGCTAACCCAACACAATATATTAATATTTCACATTCCATTGTTCTATACATAAAATATGTTCTATTTATAAATAAATACATATTTCTATAAATATATTTATATCTTATGGTGTATTGGTGCAACATATATATAATTTAGATGTGTTTTGTGCAACTTTTTTCTCGCGCACGTAATATCTAACCAGAGCGCTGAATTTGCAATAATACAACCTGTGTTATTTTTAATTGGGCTCAAGCTAACACGTCTACTTTCAAACTGTAATCCACGCGCTACTTCCAACACATGCAAAAAGCCACAATAAACCCATTTTCACTCACAAACAGTTAGCGGGCCACTTGTAATCTAGCCGTATATCAGGGACAGTAGAGTCAAAATTAAACTTTCATGATTCAGATAAAGCATGTATTTCTAAACAACTTTCCAATGTACTTGTATTATCTAATTTGCTTTACCCTCTTGGTATGCTTGATGAAAATATACCTAGGTAATACCCTACTGGAAGCTCATTGGCTCAACCTGTGTGTTTAGCTAGCTCCCATTAGTGCATTGCTGATAGGAACCCATTATAAAAACTTAATGAAATTAGCTTGGCTTCTAGAATTGTCCCAAATCCTGCATTTAAAAAAAAATATTTATTCTATCTAGATTTTGTTATAAATTGATGAGATTGAAACATTTGGGGTTAATGACATTTGTAAACTTTAGTGTACTTATAATAATAATAATAACAATAATTCATTTTCTTCAGTTGTACAAACCAAAGACCTGGCAACCTCAAATACAGAGTTATAGCCGCTTTAAGGGCATTGCCCAATGGTCGGACAAGCAAGTGAGGGTTAGGAAGCGTAACCTTCACAGTGTATCTGCTTCTATTGTACACGTTTGTGTGTCTGTGTGCCAGAGAGCTATGTGGTATGCTACTTTGTACATATATCAGGTTTCAGGCACCATCTAAATCTATGAATAATCTGACAGCGTAAAGTAGGGAGTACCACAGAATATTTGCAGTGATGGAGATGCTATGTAGGCAAGAGCTGAGGCAGTGATAATGGGGCAGGGAGACACAGAAAATGGATTGATAGAACGGGATGGGTAAGGGTAGTATTTGGATACAATGTTTCAGTTATAGCAGTGTTTAGTGTTTATAAAGATTGAATCAGGAAGAAATGGGAGACTCAGTTAAAGGGACAATGTACACTAGATTTTTCTTTGTATAAATAATTTGTAGATGATACATTTATATAGCCCATCTAGAGGTGTTTTTGTAACAATGTATAGCTTTGCTTATTTTTTAATAACATGCTGATTTTCAGACTCCTAACCAAGCCCCAAAATATCAGATGTAGACCCAGGTCTACAGATTTGTGCTGCTATTTTTGTATAATCTGTTTTTTCATATGCAGGAAGGGGGGAGTTTTTGCTCTTCCAGCTTTCTTAGCCCATTTCACTGAGTGCCCCAGTCTAACCTCATCAACAGTGCTAAAATGGGAGCTTCTAAGTAAGTTTTTAAAAGTTTTTTTTACTGGACTTTTAGATCAGTATCTGTGCATATTCTTCTTTATAGTAGTGTCTATTACGTGCAGTTAAATGAAAATTGGTGTATACTGTCCTTTTAAGTGACAATCAGTAAAAAGCAGTAAGTTATGAAAGATTGGTGAGTCTGGCAGAAGTTACATGTTGAGGGTTAAGTCAATAAATATTTACATGAAAAATTACATAGCTAGATGTGAACACTTGCACTCATATCCCGGCTACCGCATATAGTCCTATCATTTCTACAATATAGGATAATGTTACGCTGGACTTAACCACTGTGTTAACTTTTTCACAGATTTAGCTTTTTCTTTATGTTTTGCTTTCTGTGGTAAAAAAAAGAGAGAAGTGCCTTAAATTCTGATTTATCTGTAGAATGTCCCATATGCAACTAACATATATTATGAGATTATGGCCCATATTTATCAAGGTCTGTCGGACCTGATCCAACAGTGCGGATCAGGTCCGACAGACCTCACCGTATTCAGCATTGCCAGCATTCACCAATAGGCCGCCAGCAGGGGGTGTCAATCAACCCGATCGTACTCGATCGGGTTGATTTCCGGCGATGTCTGTCCGCCTGCTCAGAGCAGGCGGACAGGTTATGGAGCAGTGGTCTTTATGACCGCTGCTTCATAATTGCTGTTTCTGGCGAGCCTGCAGGCTCGCCAGAAAAACGGGGATAAATATGCCCCTATGGCTGTCTATGAAGTACAAACTGTATATTGCAAAACTTGAGTGAGACTTTGGGTGATCCATCAAATAAAACTTAATGTCCTAGATGTCAGAGCTCTATCCCACTATCCCTCTGTCCCTTATTTTTGGTTCCATGTTCTCCACGAAATACCCACTCAAACCCCACCAGGAACAACCAGACCTTTCCCAGATCCCCTAAATTATAAAAAATAGTTGAGTGGAGCGCTAGACTCAACCCAATTCGCCAACCTCTGATACTACCTCCTTCCTAGGTAGTTTGAAAATAAAAGAATCTAAATACGTGGAGTGTAGGTGGCGCTAGAAGTACACTAAGTATACCAAGCTATGGGTTAATAAACTAACGTTAAAAATAGCCCAACACAATATATTTCTTAGGTTTGATTGAAACTTCCGTATAAATTTCCGTGTAAACTGTCTGGTTAAATAAATAGAAGTACATGCAACTGATTATAAATTTTGTACAAATTTATTCTTTGTTGAAATAGTATATAAAATAATATAAAAAATCAAACTCTCACATACAAATGGCCCACACTCTTCAATCGCAACAACTTTCAAGTCTAAATAGCTACCACAAATACAATAGCGATTCTAGAACAATTTAATACTAAAATAATGCTAAAACAATGTAGTGAAAAATACAATGAAAAAAACAGTCGTCTAAGATCAATTAGCATAATTTGATAATTTAGGCCGTTTGATTATAGTATGACTTTCTGGCTGGGGTTATAATTCCTTTACAAGTCTCTGCTCGTTAAACACTTTCTCCCGTTTCGGCCACAATCAAACAAACAAAGGCCTGTATCCAATGGGCTATGGCAAACCCGTTGCTCAAATAGTTCTTATCATAAGCCCTGTCACAGAGGAGAATCCGGCTTTCACCTTTGCAAAAAAGGGGGAGTTCCTCAGTTTGAAGTCTGCAGTCTTATGCAAATGGGGGGGGGGGAGATTCCCCAGTGTCAGATCGGCAGTCTTTTGAGGGTTCCTAAATAGGAACAATAATAGCAAACACCAGAGTCTATTTTAGTAAAACTCCCACAGACAATCTTAGTCCGGTTTAAATGTTACTTAGCGGGGGGAGCTATTAACAGTACAGATACTCTCACCTGCTGCTCCTTGTCTGGGTATGTCAGCTCCTGTACGGATTTGTTCTTTAGGATAAGTTGCGGACCTCCTGGTCCCTTAATGTAACTTTCTTCTCTTGCGCAAGTCTTATCTAAGTTACCTTTGTATTACAGCCTCTCACGATTCTCTGCTCTTTAAGTACTTCGTACGCAGAGTGGGTTATAGCTGTATATCCTCCTTGTTTATCTTTCACCTTTCTACGCGTTTCACCCCTAAGGTGTGGGGCTTTTTCAAGATCCTGATCCTTGCTTGCTAATCTGACGTGCACAAAAAGCTGAAGTTACAATATTGTGACCTTGTTAAAGTATTCTCTCATAGACTTCAATGGATTGCGAACAGAGAAAAAAACACCCAACAAGTTTCCCAACCTGCCATGAAATATGAATATTTCACATCACAACGTTCTTCACATAGAAGAATATGTTCTATTGATTTATATATATATATATATATATATATATATATATATATATATATATATACATACAGGTATACCCCGCTCATACAGCGGGTTAGGGACCGCAGCACCGCTGTAAAGTGAAAACCGCCTTTAGGGGAAACTGAACACAAATTTTTTCTTTCGTGATTCAGATAGAGCATGACATTTTAAGCAACTTTCTAATTTACTCCTATTAACACATTTCCTTCATTCTATTGGTATCTTTATTGATATGCAAGAATGTAAGTTTAGATGCCGGCCCATTTTGGATAACAACCTGGGTTGTTCTTGCTGATTGGTGGATAAATTCATCCATCAATAAAAAAGTGCTGTCCAGAGTTCTGAGCTAATAAAAAAAGCTTAGATGCCTTCCTTTTCAAATAAAGATAGCAAGAGAATGAAGAAAAATTGATAATAATAGTAAATTAGAAAGTTGCTTAAAATCGCATGCTCTATCTGAATCACAAAAAAAATTGGGTTCAGTGTCCCTTTAAAGTGAAACAAGGCAGTTTTAGCTTTCTTTTCACTTGCCAGTGTGTTTAAAAACTTGAAAACATGTTTGAACTAACAAATATTAGGGGTGCAATAGTACAACGTTTAGTTTAACACTAGCACAGCACAGTATTCAATAAAAACTGTACCTGTAAAATAGTGACAATTACTGTAGTAAAATTTGCCAGACTATAACACTGAGACACAGATTGCACTTTAATGCTGTAAACAGAGTGAACTACGCATAACAAAATGGTGCCAGTCACTTTTCTCGCAATCTCACGAAGATTACAGCACTGTTTCAAAATCGTTGGAGGTTGAACTTCAGCTCCACAAAGCGCTGTATTAGCGAAGCTCTGTAAAGTGAAGTGCTGTAAAGTGAGGTATACCTATATATATTTTATATATTTATACATGTATACAGGCTATGGAATACAAGTAAAAAATGCGCCACTCGCTGGTCCTTTTAATTCAGTGTATTTATTAGTGTAACGTTTCGGGGTCACACTGGTCTGAGGAAATGGAGTGTCCCCCGAAACATAACACTAATAAATACACTGGATTAAAAAGACCAGCGAGTGCCGCAGTTTTTACTTTTATTCCATAGCCTGTATACATATCTATACATTTATACTGTATTTATAGATGGTTATGTATAGGTATAGATATATAAAGATTTATTTTGGAGTATCTATTTATAAATACTTCAAACATATTCTCTTATACGAAGAACATTGGAATGTGAAATATTTACAGTAAATACACAGTTAAACACTTTATTAAATATGAATATTGCATTAATACGTATGCTACTTCCTAGATAATCTGATATCGCTTACGTGCAACTGTTAATGCTCCACTCATAATCCAGCCCTTAATGGGCTTCTTAATTGGTATCTGCTGTGATTGCCTTGCTCTGTGATAATAATGATGAAATATGTATCTGTACACATCTCTTTCCATAAGGAAGTCATGTGGACGTTGTATATATTTTTAATGCATCTTTGAATAAAGAAGTGTAAGTTTTAATACGAAGGCTTTACAAGACGTTTCATTGTTTGTGATACAAAAACTCATGTTATGGCAGAAGTGATTCATGTGATGAGCAACAAATATCATATATTGTTGTACCATAAAAATAAATATTTAATTAGACATAACATTTAAAATTGTTTTGGGGTATAAAATTGAATTTAAAAAAAACTTTCATTGTTTTCTAGCAAAGATTTAGATTTTTACATATTTTTTTTTATATGTAGTGCTCAGTTTTCTAATGGGCAGTAATGTGAATTTACTGATTAATGTGCTAACCCAGTAAAGCAGAAGGATCTAAGGGCAGTAAATTTCTGGTTGAAAACATTGTGTAAAAATGAGGGGTTTTATTTTTGGAGCACTGGTCTGACTTTTCGCTTGGGTACAATTTATACAGTAAGGATGGAGTGCACCTTAATGACATGGGTGCAGTTGTGTTGGGGAAAAGGATGGTGGAACGTTTAGAAAATCTTTTAAACAAGGGAAGGGGGGCAATGCTCAGTCCAAACATAATATAACAGACAGATCAGCTTGTAAATATGATACACCTAGAATATCTCAAGGATTGGGTGACAGGAGGGAACACATAGAAATATCACATTACAGAGGAAAATTCACCAAGTAGCAGCAAACAGCACATGAAAATTAAATGCAATGATGATGGGGGAGCTGCAGAAGAGTATTTTGAAATTATAAGTTTAACTGAAACCTGGTGGGATGATTTACATTACTGGGCAGTTAATCTAGAGGGTTATGCTTTATTTAGGGGGGACAGGGGTAATAAAATGGATGAATTTACATGTATATTAAACCTGGCCTTAAACCTACAATAAGGGAAGATATTTATAATGATACAGGTGATAAAATAGAGACAGTAATATTTCTAGGAACATGCTACAAACATTAGTGATATGAAAGAAACTCAACTACTAATGATAATAGGAAAGGCTGCTAATAATTCCAGCGCTATAATTATGTGAGATTTTAACTACACTGAAATAAACTGGGCCAATTCAGCTAAGGGATTAAATGTAATCAGGGATAAGTTCTTGTCAAAAGTAATAGAGGTGCCAACTAGGCATAAAGCTATATTGGATTTAGTGCTATCAAATAATACAGAAATAATATCAAACATAAAAGTCAAAGAACATTTAGGTAACAGTGATCATAACATGGTCACTTTTGAAATAACTTTCCATAAGCAGTGTTACAAGGTTTTAAACTTAGACTTTTAATTTTAAGAAAACAAAATTCAGTGATTTATAGCATAAATTGAGACAAAATATTCTTAAATAAAAACACAGAAAATAAATGAATAACATTTAAAATTTTGTTAAACAAATATAAACATCAAAACTTACCACATGGTTTTAAAAGTAAACTAAATAAATTTAAGCCAATGTGGCTAAATCAAAATGTGTTAAGAAAAATTAGGGGAAAATGTAGGAGATTTAAATTATTCAAAGCAAATAATAAAGATTCAACATCCCAAATATATAAGGAATGTAACAAAGCATGCAAAAAAAGCAATTAAATTAACCAAAATTGAAAATGAAAAATTGTAAGTCAAACCCTCAAAGTTTTTTTTAAGAATATAAATAGCAAAAGAAATCTAAGAAGGAAAATATAGTTACATTAAAAATGTGAGAAGGGTAACATGATTAACAGTGACAGGGAGAAGGCTAAAGTACTAAACCAGTTATTTTATTCAATATTCACAAGAGAGGAACCAATGGGAGATACATTGAAATAAACTAGAACATTCAAGCCCATACCAATAATTGGGTTATCTGTAGAGCATATCAGGTGAAAATCGGATAATATTAAGGTAAATAAAACTCCAGGCCCAGATGGAATGCACCAAAAGGGTTTTAAGTGAATTTAGCACTGTTATAGCCAAAGCTCTACTATTAATTTTTCAAGATTAATTATCCCCAGGCACAGTACCCCAGGACTGGTGTACAGCTGATGTGGTGTCACTTTTTAAAAAGTGACAATGTTAGCTCATGGATAAATAACTGGATAAAAGACAGGGAGCAACAAGTAGAAGTAAACAGATCATGCTCAGATTTGACTAAGGTAATTAGTGGAGTCCCCCAGGGATCATTACTGGGCCCTGTTCTATTTAAAGGGACATTGTACACTAGATTTGTCTTTGCATAAATGTTTTGTGGATGATCTGTTTATATAGCTCATCTGGTAGTGTTTTTGTAAAAATGTATAGTTTTGACTCCTAAGCCCCACAGTGTCAGATGTATACAAGCGTTTACAGACTCCTGCTGATTCCTGTTTATGTTATCTGTCTTTTCATATACAGGGAAGGTGGTGGTGGTGGTGGGGGGGGGGGGGGATCTGCTCTTCTTGTTTTCCCAGCCCCTTTCAGTGGGTGTCCCAGACTAACCTCATAAACAGTGCTAAACTGGGAGCTTCTAAGTAAGCTTTTAAACTTTTTTTTTTTTTTACTGAATTGTTTTAGCAGTATCTGTGCATATTCTTCTTTATAGAAGTGTCTATAACATGCAGTTATATGAAAATTGGTGTATACTGTCAATTTAATGTTTTTTTTTTTTTTAAAAGGGACAGTCTACTCCAGAATTTTTATTGATTATAAAGATAAATAATCCTTTATTACCCATTCCCAAATTTTGCATAACCAACACTGTTATATTAATATACTTTTTACCTCTTTTATTACCTTGTAGCTAAGCCTCTGCAGACTGCCCCCTTATTCCAGTTCTTTTGACAGACTTGCATTTTAGCCAATCAGTGCCTTCTCATAAGTAACTCCACGGGTGTGAGCACAATGTTATCAATATAGCACACGTGAACTAACATCCTCTAGCTGTGAAAAACTGTCAAATGCATTCAGATAAGAGGCAGCCTTCAAGGGCTTAGACATTAACATAAGAGACTACCAAGGTTTAGCTTTCAACTAAGAATATCAAGAGAACAAAGCACATTTGATTATAAAAGTAAATTGAAAAGGGGACTTCCGGTGGGAGGGCACAGAGTGTGGAAGCAGGGAAAAGAGCCCCGCTGCTTACAGCCTCCTAACTTGAGTGAAAACCTCAAAAGTGCCGCTAGAAAACGCTGAAATCCTTGGCAGGGGAAGCCACAACTGCCCGGACACCTATCAGCAAAGAATCAGCCATCGGATTCCCCCGCCGCAGAAGCCGCCAGATAGAAGAAGTAGGGACAAGCTGCGGCTGCAGCCGCGAAGTTACCTGACAGGGACAGACTCCAAACAACCCTCAAACATCAAACAGGAGGCAAGCGCCAGGCATTCACGTACCCGGTAAGAGCCCTGTACAACTTGTAAGACACCTGAGGGGCCGGGAGGGAAGGTCTGGCTAACGGCGTAACGGCGGGAATGCCGCCATCTTGCCAATTTGCTATCTGGCTTCCACTACCAGATACGCAGCACAATAAAGGCCACAGCTTACCCGGGAGTAAAGTGGGGACTAGATAAACAGCGGAAAGCTGCTGAGAACAGTGCCGACCTATACATATTGCAAGACACACTCTCACAGCAGGGTAGAAAACCCAACATAAATCCACAAACAATAAGCATAGCCCAGAACCACAGGGCACAAGAATAAGGAACAGAGGGAAACAGGAACAGACTCACAAGGAAAAGGGCCCATAAACTCATATGCTGCATGCTCTCTCATGCGATGCGAGACAGACCAAAACATTAAGCAAAGGGAGAATCCCCCCAAACCTTGTGAGAGCACAAACCTAGCCCTTGAAAACTCGCCTTTACTGCAGCCCAAGAACTAGGCCACAATTTGAAGGGGCTGCATAGAGGGAATTGGTGCCTAAAACCTAAAATCCCTAGAATTATTATCTTTTTTTCAACCACCAACAGCACATACTACACTATGCAGGGCTAGAGGGCTCGGGCCTGTCCCCTCCCTGCTCACCCACCGCTTAGCAAACATATCACTGACCTTGAGTTTGATATCAATCTATGACCTGGAAGGCATTAGACAGAAGCTGCAAACTTGTAGTGAGACAAACATAGAAACACAACATATCGAGCAGCAAAAGCTGGAACTTTTAAAGCTGCATGCAAAAATACTAGAACTCCTATAATAAAAAGACAGGAACAATGGCGAGCAGACTTAAGAATGCCGACAAGAAAAAGAATCAAGTGGAGATACCACAGGCCCCTGTAGAGGCAGATGACACGCTGAACTCTACTCCTATGGACACCCACCCAATTGTCTCACAGATCTCCGCACTGTTCTTACCGAAAATTGAACAGTTGCAAACAGGGATGAACTCACTTACAACAGAAGTAAAATCCTTCAATGGCAGACTAACTCAAGTGGAACAAAGGGTGGCGGAGGGAGAAACTTGCGATAGAGAAGCTGAGACCAATATTCAAACACTACAGCAGCAGAATGATAGGCTGTGGGCCAAAATCGACGACCTGGAGAACAGGTCGAGAAGAAATAACTTAAGGATTGTAGGAATCCCAGAATCCCTCCCAGTATCACAACTCATAGAATTTGCAGAAAACACCCTGCCAAAGATGTTACATATTCCTCAATCATGCCTTCCTTGCACAGTAGAGAGGGCCCACAGAGTTGGGGACCCAAGAAAGCAGGGGGAAAATACCCAACAGTCGAGACAGGTTATGGTAAAGTACCTCAACTTCAAAGCAAAAGTAGCATTCCTACAAGCCTACAGAAAAGCCCCGTCGCTAGAATTTGAAGGCAGAAAAGTATATCTGTTCCAAGACTATTCTGCAGCAGTAGCAGCCAGAAGGAAAGAATTTACACCTTACTGCAAGCAACTCATGGAGCAAGGCAGAGCAGCAGCCCTTCTATACCCAGCGAGACTACGACTACACACAACCAATGGTCCCCTGTTCTTTGAGTCACCAAAGCAGCTCAAGCTACATTTGCAGAGAGAGAGTGAACAAGGACAACCACGAGATCAAGAAAACCGTCCTTCTGCCTCAGGAAGATGGGAACTGCTGCCAGGGTCATAGAAGAAGAAGAACAAAGCATCTTAAAGACTAAGACATGTTAACTCATATCCTTTACAAGTGAGGGGGGGTTTACTGTTTTGTTGAGAGAATTTTGTGTGTTATTGTTTTTGCTGGAAGAGACAAAGGAGAGAGAAAGTTACTGAATAAATGTTCAGACTGTTAACTGTTTATTGTAGCAATAGATAGAGCTCACCTAGCCTCGAGGCGCTACCCCAGGGAAAAGAGGACAGATCTTGGAAACTATACAAACGAGTAAGTACAGTACATTCTATAGTACCCAACCAGTCGCACATAGTACATCATACCACACCTCTTTGACTAATAGTGATAAGCGCTCAAAGTAAGGGAATCACTGTAGCAGAATGAAGGTGACCATATGGAACGTGGGAGGGATAACCTCACCTATTATAAGAAAGGCGATATTGAGACAGCTTAATGCCAAAAAGACAGACATTGCAATATTAGAGGAAACCCATCTCTCACAAATAGAGCATCAAAAACTTAAGCAGAGTTGGGTAGGGGAGGTTCATTACACCCCATATGAAGGGAAAAGAGCGAGAGGTGTGGCAATATTATTCCGCAAGGGGTTAAACTACACTATCGCGCAGACAGTGACTGATGTAGAGGGCAGATATCTGATTGCCAAGATACAGATAGATGCACTCTGTATAGTGTTATGTGAGATATATGGCCCCCAGACAAGGAAAAGAGAATTCTTAAATCACCTCCAAAGCCAGCTCATACAATTCTCAGACCTCCCCATTATAGCGGGAGGGGATTACAACATTGCTCCATATACGCCAGCAGACAGATTCCGCAACCCCAACAACACTACACACCACACCCAACCATGGACAGAATCCAAAAGAGAAACATTAATTCTAAAAAATTTCAGAAACACCCTATCTCTTTTAGATGTGTGGAGAGAGAGAAACCCCAAGGCACGGGACTATACATGCGCGCATCCATCAAAAACTACACTTTCCCGCATAGATTACTTTTTAGTGTCGAAACAGCTATGCCCCAGGGTTGGAGAGGTGAGAATAGACCCCATAACTATCTCAGACCACGCTCCAGTCACACTAGAGCTATTCACCGGCGCACCCCAAAGAAAGACATGCAGTTGGAATTTCCCTACACACCTGTACCATGACATAAACCTGAGAAAACATCTGATAGGGGAGTGGCTGGTATACAAAGACCTTAACATCCAAAACATAAACCACATATCATTGTTTTGGGAAACGGCGAAAGCAGTACTGAGGGGAGTAGTGACAGCGTATGCAATAAAGCTAACTAAAACCTATAAAAAGAGGGGAGAACTGCTATTGTGCCAACTCCTAAATGCCAGAAACCAATACCTCAGACATCCGACAGAGCAGAATAGAATAAAATACAGAGACACCAAAATCCTTAGGGACACACACCTCATTCAGACATCAGTCAATGCCCAAAATTGAATGCAAGCTAAATTTTATCGCTATGGGAAACGCACAGGGAAGCTGTTAGCAAAGATTACCAAGCTAGACAGAAAACCTAACTTTATAGCAGCTTTTAGAGGAGAGGGTAGATTATTAACGCAGGAGAAAGATATTCATAAAGCATTCATAGATTACTACTCTAGCCTATACAAAGCTCAAGAAGTAAACACAGAACAGAAACAAAATTTCTGGAAAGAAATTACCCTTCCACAGATAGATGAGGAGCAGCTCCACAAATTAAATGCTCCAATTAGCCCTCAGGAGGTTACTAAGTCCATTGATGCACTACCCTTAGAGAAAACCCCTGGACCTGATGGATTACCAGGGGAATTCTATAAAATGATCAAGGGGGAAACAGCGGAGACACTCACATTACTGTTCAACGCAATTAGGGAAGGGAGAGCAGACCTATCTAACAGATTTACGGAAGCGAATGTGACGGTCATCCCCAAACCAGACAGAGACCCATTACTGACATCATCCTACAGACCAATATCCCTACTTAATTTGGACTACAAACTGTTTACGAAAATTTTGGCCAACAGACTGACGGAAATACTTCCCTCTCTGGTGCATGAAGACCAGACGGGGTTTGTGAAAGGCAGATCCTTAGTGAAAAACATGAGAAAGTTGCAATCCATACTCTCTTACTACTGGGGGATGGGAAAGCAAGATCTGGATCTGGAAGGTGGGGATGCTTGCCTGATACTTGTGGATGCAGAAAAAGCATTCAACAAGATATTGTGGGACCATTTGTTCACCACAATGGAGAAATTTGGCATAAAGGGTGACTTCATGACAGCCATACACGCCATCTACACTGACCCCCGTGCAGCAATTCTGATTAACGGCACGCCGTCTAAAGCATTCCCACTTATGAGGGGCACGAGACAGGGTTGTCCCCTGTCTCCGCTCCTCTTCGACCCCGCACTGGAGCCATTAGCAATTAAAATTAGAAGGGACATGGAGGGACTAAATATAGGCAAAGAAACAATGCACATATCTCTCTTTGCAGATGATATGATTTTATATGTGCGGGAACCCAGAAAGAATATCCCCAACATAATGCGCATTATCACTGAGTTTGGACAAATCTCAGGATATAGCATAAACAAAGAAAAATCAGAACTACTATGGCTACGCAATAAAAGACCCTCTGTACCACTCCAAGATAACTTTAAAATAGTAACTACTACATTCAAATACCTAGGTATCACCTTGTCCAGAGACCCCAAACAATGGTATGAGATCAATTTCAGACCACTGGTTAAAGACTTGCGACGAACACTTTTGACTTGGTCCGCACTGACACTGTCGGGGAGAGTGGGATTAATTAAAATGATTCTGTTCCCCAAACTGTTATACACACTACAAATGCTCCCGGAGCTTATACACAAACAAGATCTCCAGACACTAAATAGAGACATACTACAATTTTTGTGGAGGGGGAAAAAACATAGAATAAGTTTTATCAAAATGACATGCACTCCGGAGATGGGAGGTTTTGGGCTCCCAAACATTGAACACTACAACTGGGCTGCCCTGGCTAAATATGTAATGGACTGGTTTTTAGATAGAGACACCTTCACCAATCGAGGTTTGGAGACGGAACTCATCACCCCGTGGTCCTTGAAAATGCTCCCACACATGACCCACACACAAGTTGACGGGGCGGTGGGAAACACTGCTCTCTTCCTTCACCCTATAATAGCGTGGTGGAAGATTTGCAAGACTCTGGGAATATCACACACTGCTTACCACCCACTGCGAGGAAACCCAGATTTCCAGGCGGGCTTCACCACCAAGCCTTTTAAGCAATGGGAAGAGTGGGGAGTGACGACCCTCCGACAAGTGCTGTCGGAGGATCAGAGAACAGTTAGGCCATTTGTTGAATTGCAAGCAGACTTTAATATACCTAACAAACACCACTTTGCTTTCCTACAGATGAGGCACTATGTACAAGGCCTTTTGAGAGCGGGGGACCTGCCGGACACTAATTGCGAAATCTACAGACTGCTGACGCTGACCAGGGGGGGGGATGACCTCTATCTCTCACACTTACAAGGTCCTTCAAACCACACCTAACAAAACCACAAGAGATCACCTCCAAAACATATGGGACGTACTGAACGAACAGCCAACCACAGACCAGGTTATTGAACAAAGTGTCATAAGAGTGAGGAAAGCCTCATTATCAAATGAAATTCGAGAATCCCACACAAAACTATTGCACAACACATACATAACACCTAGGATGTTCCATAAGTGGAACCCTGAAGCTTCGGGACTATGCCCAAAATGTTCACACCCTAATCCAAACATTATACATATGATATGGCAATGCCCGAGGCTCACGAAATTCTGGGGTATGACACAGAGATGGGTGGAAAGGATCACTGGGGAAAGAATCAAATTGACAGAGAACATGGTGATACTACTGTACTCACAGCCAGACATACGGAAACATACTAAGTTTATCCACAATGTAATACTATTAGCCAGAAAACTCATTCTCAAACAATGGATGACACCCAATCCACCAAATCTAACACACCTCAAACTAACACTACAAAAACAAATGATATATGAACAAATAGACACACAGGGAGACATAACACTACGGACTAAACACTTTCTAAGCAAGTGGGAGCCCCTTATTTGCAGCCTAGACTTCTCACACCAGAGACAGATTATATATCCGTTCAAAGACTCAGAGTTTGTACTGGAAGCCCAATTGCGGGGAAAGTGGAATATCTGACTGAGATGAGACAGAGAGTTGTGAACCTGGGGAGAGTGCCTCGGGGTGGTTATGAGGAGTGTAGACTCTTGATGAAGATAGGGTAGAGGAGAGATGAAAGTGAACTTGTTAACATACAATATTAAAGAACTGGAAAAGGACTCACCTTTATGGCATAGACAATGTTTGACATATGAAGAAGATAACCTATTAATCTATTAACAGAGACTTTTGAAGAGCCGACAACAAAACCACAATGTGATGTAATGTCTTTTATTCTCTAATTATACTGAAGCAAAGAAATGAGATAGGCTGGCAGACAATATGTTGATGGTCACAAGGTTAATTCTAATAAGGGTTGAGTATAGGCTTAAGGCAAATACAGATGGTAAATTAGGAAACGGAGAGGGTTGAAGGAGTTTAGAGGAATTGAGATATTGGAGTGTATAGTAAAACCCAGTCCTGTTGTGGTGACAAAATTCTGTATTGCATTCTGTAAGATCCTATTGTTTACATTGTTTGTTACTATGACCAGTGCTGGAAATAAATAAAGTATTTAAAAAAAAAAAAAAAAGTAAATTGAAAAGTTGTTTAAAATTGCATGCCCTCAAAACCACACCCTCAATATAAATTAATTAATATGACAGTTATTGCAGCCAGATATCTAATTTTCAAAAAATGGAAAACGACTGCAACTCCAACGGTTATGGAGATTAAAAATTGCTTAAAAAATAATGTATACTAGAGCAGATAGACACTAATATGAATGATGAAGGAGATATTAGAAAGTTTTTTATAAAGTGGTCAATGTTTATTAAGATCTTCTCGGCAGTCGAAATAGACTATATGATCTTTCCATTTAGAAACTCGGAACTAGTATTACTGGGGGTGTGGTAGTCCTTATTGTTGTGTTTTTTTTTGTTTTTTTTTCTCTCTCTTCTTTTTTTTCCTTGTGGAGGGGTGGGGTGGGGGCAAGGGCGGAACCATGTTAAAAACCAACTGATAAAATGGCATACCCCATAACTGGTACTGTGAAGTTGAAGTGATCATAATTAGGGGGTAGCACAAGAAAATTCAGCAATGTAATTTAGATAATTAAGTCCATAATTGATAATTACTGATCCTGGCAGAGCTAGTGGTCAGATCATGTGAATATTATTATCGTGTTATTAATTGTCATGAGAGTTATGATTAATTTTGTTTGTATTACCAAGACAGTTAAGTTTTAGATTTAACTTATGTTGATGTTCAATATGGGCCTTGCATGGCATAAACAAAATTGTGGAATTTACTTTGCTGAACAATAAAAAAAAAATAAAAAAAAAAAATTGCATGCCCTCTCTGACTCATGACAGTTTAATTTTGACTAGACTGTCCCTTTAAAACCCCTTGAGTGCTAACAACAGCTCAGAGCCGACGCTAGCACTCAACTACCTTTTTAGCAATCTGGGGGC
Organism: Bombina bombina; assembly: GCF_027579735.1. NCBI lineage: Eukaryota > Metazoa > Chordata > Amphibia > Anura > Bombinatoridae > Bombina > Bombina bombina. The sequence goes on along the minus strand of NC_069499.1, from coordinate 1,262,657,069 downwards.
TCCTACCGACTCACACCCCGGCGATCGGGCCTGTATAGTGACAGGCATCATCGGGGCTTCCTGTTACGTGCGGTGACGTCACACGCAATGACGTGATGACATCACTGCGCAACTTTATTTAAAATTGACAATAGAAAGTATAGGGAAAGGGGGCATGCTGCTTAGAAGCCTGTATCTCAGTGGATCTGGTGGGGGAAGTCGATTTTCTTTTTAAAAACAGAAAAAATTAAATCCAGCTTAAATAGCAACATCTCTATTTTTGCAGATGATACAACGTTGTGTATGGTCATTAGGTCAGTGTAGGATGAAACTGCTTTACAAGAGGATCTACAAAAATTGGAAGAATGGGCAAATTAAATGGAAAATTACATTCAATACCGGAAAATGTAAGGTTCTACATTTTAGAAGTAATAATAAGCAGGTAACCTATTATTTAAATGGGGCTAGACTTAGTATAATAGAGGAGGAAAGGGATTTAGGAGTAGTAATAGATAACAAGCTAAAGATGGGTGTACAGTGCAGGGTTGCAGCTTCTAAGGCTAATAAGATACTAGCTTGTATTAAAAGAGGCATTGATACAAGGGAGGAAGGAACAATTCTGTCACTATTTAAATTCCTGATGAGCCCTCACCTTGAGTATGGAGTGCAGTTCTGGGGACCGATCTAAAAACACATTGCAGAGATAGAAAAAGTTCATACAAGGGCCACAAAACTAATAAGGGGAATTTGGGTCTGTTTTCTCTAGAAAAAAGGAGTTTTAGAGGTCATATGATTACTTTATATAAATATTATTTGGCGGAAGTTCTGTTTATTCAAAGGAAATTGTTTGTGACAAAGGCTGGAAGAAAGGGAATTTAATTTCCAGCAACAGAAATATTTTTCACTGTAAGAGCATTAAAATAGTGGAACTCATTGCCTAAGGAGGTGGTAAATGCCTAGGCTGACCATATTGCCACTTTAAAAAGGGACACATATGAAAAATACATATGTCTTTTACAAAACATTTCTTTAAACAGCCCTGGAAACCGCCCTCACATGTATTTTTCATATGTGTCCCTTTTTAAAGCGGCAATATGGTCACCCTATGAATACCAATACCTTAGACATGTTTAAAAATGTAGGTTAATGATTAGTATCTTACAGCGCCAATTTGATAATGACCTCTAGCTCCTAAACAGAGTGGGTCCCTAACTACCCACAGATATGTGAATACAGCAAAAAGGAATCTGAAGGAGCGACTAAACAAAGGCTAGGTCTAAGGGGAGTGGTGATAGGGGTCAAATCAAATGATTGATATAGGTAATGTGCATATAATTGACATATAGTAGAGGCTGTCTCGAATTAACTTAAAAGTTTAATAACAAACAAAGCATAAAATATCATAAAATAATGCATGGATCCATGACTAACATTAATACAATGGTTAAAAGGCAAAACGTCTCTTAAATATGTCGATTAACAATAAGACAGTCAGACAAAATGGCAAAAAACATGTAATCGATACTTGGGGCTAGATATCAAGCATATGACAATGCATCAATCATAAATAAAAAGACGATAGAAAATAATAAAAACAAGATGCTAATTTAGAACAGTGATAATGGTGTCTTAATGTCCCAGTACTCCTCCTGGATGTGAAAAAGTTGTAAGTGAATAAAAAATGGGTTGAGTCCAGATAGTTATAGCTGTGTCCAAAAATCTAAGCAGAAAACTTACTGATGCATGTAATTTGCAAAAAGTGCAAAAAAAATATATAAAAAATTCCAAATGGTCCAAAATCAAAAAGGTGAAAATAAAAATATGCGTAAAAATGTGTAAAAATGTGTAAAAACCTTAACTGTAGTAAATGTCCCAAAAAAAAATATAAATTCCAAATGAATAAAAAATGACAAAGTATTTATGCTCCAATTGGTGGATAATAAAATGTTGTGAATATGTGGTTCTTCAAATCCTGTGAAAAATAAATAATAACAACATAGAGCAGTATTGTTTAAGTAAACTTATAAACAATTAAAATGTATCTCACCATATATTGCCACCTGTAGGGCCTTTCTCAAGACTCATCACTAAGTTTTCTGCTTAGATTTTTAGACACAGCTATAACTATCTGGACTCAACCCATTTTTTATTCACTTACAACTTTTTCACATCCAGGAGGAGTACTGGGACATTAAGACACCATTATCACTGTTCTAAATTAGCATCTTGTTTCGTTTTTATTATTTTCTATCGTCTTTTTATTTATGATTGATGCATTGTCATATGCTTGATATCTAGCCCCAAGTATCGATTACATGTTTTTTGCCATTTTGTCTGACTGTCTTATTGTTAATCGACATATTTAAGAGACGTTTTGCCTTTTAACCATTGTATTAATGTTAGTCATGGATCCATGCATTATTTTATGATATTTTATGCTTTGTTTGTTATTAAACTTTTAAGTTAATTCGAGACAGCCTCTATTATATGTCAATTATATGCACATTACCTATATCAATCATTTGATTTGACCCCTATCACCACTCCCCTTAGACCAAGCCTTTGTTTAGGCGCTCCTTCAGATTCCTTTTTACATGTTTAAAAATGGTTTATATACATTTCTGGCTAGAAACAGAATTCAGGGATATGATTGGTGGTGTTAAATGGGTCACCTTTTAAGTGATATTAAGCTTAATTGGAGCTTTTATTGTACATCAGGTAGGATCTATGTAGGTTAAACTCGATGGATTTTTGTCTTCTTTAAAGGGCCACTAAACCCAAAATCTTTCTTTCATGATTCAGATAGAACATACAAATTTAAACAACATTACAATTTACTTCTATTATTTATTTTGCTTCATTTTTTAGATATCCTTATTTGAAGAAAAAGCAATGCACATGGGTGAGCCAATCACATGAGGCTTCTATGTGAAGCAACCAATCAGCAGCTACTGAGCATATCTAGATATGCTTTTCAGCAAAGAATATCAAGAAAATAAAACAAATTAGATAATAGCAGTAAATTAGAAAGATGTTTAAAATTGCATTCTCTTTCTAAATCATGAAAGAAAAAATCTGGGTTTCATGTCCCTTTAAGCCTTGTCTACTATGATTTGATGCATTTATGTATTGTCACAAAATGTGTGATGTATCTTTTTGAATCTTGAGATTGGTGTCTATCAGAGAGCTCCCTTGCCCTAAATGTACATTTTACGCAAAACATTTTGTAAAAGCTGTTAAAATGTATTTGTGTAGCACTTCCTACTATGGGGTATATTTACCAATGTGTGAGCAGACATGATACGAAGTAGCATATCATGTCTGCTGCAAATCGCGGCACATCAATAAATGCCGATAGCATACGCTGTCAGCATTTATCATTGCACCAGCAGTTCTTGTGAACCGCTGGTGCTATGCTGCCCCCTGCAGATTCGTGGCCAATCGGCTGCTAGCAGGGAGTGTCAATCAACCCAATTGTATCCTCAGAGCAGGCGGACAGGTTATGGAGCAGCGTTCTTTAGACCGCTGCTTCATAACTTCTGTTTCAGGCTCGCCGGAAACAAGGGGCATCAAGCTCCATAGGGAGCTTGATAAATATGCTCCTATGTCTCACTTGCTTATAACGACAACTGCCTTTGCTTTAGTGGTGTAGAAGGACATCTATTTTGCACTTATCACAAGATAAAAATTACTCATTCAGGTTAGGAACATGCATTTAAAACCCCCCAAAAAACTTTTCTTTAGATTAAACAAGTAAACAAGTTAACTCTACAATGTTCCTTTAACCATTTCTATGCACATGATGAGAACGGGTATTCATGCAAATCTCTGGTTGTAAGCATCTGACGACCGGTTCTCGTCATGCAGGGGGATCGCTGATCTGATGCTGTTGTCAGTCACGCACATCACTGCAGGCCTCTATCATTGGTGGTGTAGGTCATTGTTTCTCAACCATGGTCCTCAAGTACCCCCAACAGGCCAGATTTTCATTATAGCTAAACCAGTGCACAGGTGAAATAATCAGCTAATGGGTGAGATCAGGCAGGTAACTATGGTTACTGATCAGCTGATCACTTTACCTGTACAATGGTTCAGCTATAATAAAAACCTGGTCTGTTGGGTGTACTTGAGGACGGCGATTGAGAAACACCGGTGTAGGGGACAGCACTCCCAAAACTGCATGGGAGCCCGAGTGAGCATGCATGGTGACATCACAGGGGGGCTGAACTAGAAGGTGACAGGCATTAAAGAGGGCTGGATGGGTGGGGAGAGACGCCTCAATCTCAGGTTCCTTACTAGCCACAAACTTCCAAGACCCCTCATTTGAAAGATAATCGCTTGCTATTTAAAATGCTCATGGTCTTGGAAAGCCTCAAGCGCCCAAACGTAAAAAAAAAAGAAAGATAAAGAAAACATACAAGACAAGAGGTTTTGTTAGGGGATGGGACTTTATGGGCTCAATAAAAAAATCTAAAGACCCCTAATAAAGGTTATTTTACAGTAGACAAGTACATTTCTTAAATAAAGACATGAATTATGTCTGTATAGTCAAGCGATCACGGTGGTAATAATGATCACCTTGAAAGAAAAAAAAGGATTTTATTCTATGCTGGCATAATGACACCCCTCTAGTTTATATTATAACAACAAAAAGCCCATATGGCCTCTATTTCATAATTCACTACCCTTGATGACAATAACATTTTTCTCTCATGCCATGAAATATAAATATAGTAATGGTATACTATGAATCTGCTGGGCCTCCTGAAAAATAAATAAATAAATAAATAAATAAATATATATATATATATATATATTTGTGCGGGCTACTCACTAAAATACAACTTACAATAGTGTTAAAGTGTACTACTTAGCACAGGAATATGGAAAAGGCTTAGCAGTAAAGAGGTTACATTTTGGGGGCCAATTTTGTCTGCTTGACATCGCTAATTGCCGACAAGATACACTGTTGGCATTTAACTTCATATTCACGGCCAATCAGCCGCTAGCAGGGGTTGTCAATCATCCCGATAGTACCTATACGACCGCTGCTTCTTAACTTCTTTTTCCGGCGAACTGGAACTACAATGGTAGATTGCACCATCCGCTGTTTAATAAATCTGCCCCTTGATCTCTTGAAAAGGATTCACCAAAAGTTCAAAATAAAATGACACAAAGGTATCATTAGCCATCTAGCAAATAAAAAAATTGGAGTTTGCCTTGACAAGAGGAGGGAAGGATGCAGTAGCATGGCAGATTGTATGTGTATGATCAAGGGCTTTATCTGTAACATAAAAGGAGCATAGTTAAACATGGTTTGAATTTGAGGAGTATATGCAAATAATCAGGATCAGTTAAAAAGCAGTGAGAGAATCCTGCGTTTCACACCGTCATACAAGACGTTCATCTGTTAGGAATGCTTTTATTTAATTCTGACATTATTTGTAAGCTCTTGCAATTTAGTAACCATATTCTTAAAAACAGTTACCATAAAGACTGTATAACACCTCAGTAGGCAGGGAATTAATATTTCTTTTATTGACACTTTCTAGTCCTTCATTGTAAAGATAATGCTCTTCTGTTGCAAAAAGAGATATTGTGACCTCCTGCGTGATTTATCAGGCGATAGATCTCCTGAAAAGCCTGTCCTACACAAAACAAGCACTGTGCTCTCCAGTTGGAACAGGTGATCAATGAGGTGTCACGTTTGTCACTATGTTAAAATGATGGTAAATCCAAGTGTGTAAAAAAACGCTAGTTGGTTAAAATTACATATGCTATCTGAATCATGTAAGAAAAAAAATTGGGTTTCATGTTATTTTTAACCACTTTAAAACCCATTAATTTTATTTGTAATTATTATAATTTTCTATTTATGACAAGCAATTAAATTGGAAAAGCTGTTTAAATTACAGGGCCTATCTGAATCATGGCTTTACTGTGCCTTTAAGTATTGTAATTTACAGTTTAAGGGGCATATTTATCAAGCTCTGTACGGAGCTTGATGCCCCGTGTTTCCGCTGCTACATAACCTGTCCCCCTGTCCCTGGCTCTGAGGTGGCGGACATAAATCAAACAGATCGAATACGATTGGGTTGATTGACACCCCCTGCTAGCGGCCGATTAGCCATGAAATCTGCACGAGGCGACATTGCACCAGCAGTTCACAAGAACTGCTTATGCAATGATAAATGCTGACAGCGTATGCTGTCAGCATTTATCGTTGTGCGGCAGACATGATACGCTACACCGTATCATGTCCGTCCGCACTTTAGTAAATATGCCCCTAAGTGTGGATACAACAGACTAAATCAGTTATTTAAAATTACAAAATAAAGGAGCTATTTCTTAATCATTTTATTCTCCTCAGCAAGTAAAATGGATAATTGGGAACACATTTAGGGCCAGATTATGAGTGGAATGCTAAAAGTTATGGGAAAGTGAAAAGGGGTTTATTGTTGGTATTTTGTGAGCGTCTGGTTTTTCGCTTGTATTACAAGTCGAAAGTAAACGCTTGAGCGCAAGGGAAGTTAGTGCTCACTGGGATAGAGCGTCCTCTGTGCTATGGTTAACTGTTTCATGAAACAAAAAAGTGTCACAAAATACATCAAAAATACATTCCAAAGTACAGTTACACTCATACTATCACTAATAAAAATTATTTTAGAAAATTGCACACAAAAGACATACTTATACATGACTAAACATGTCTAAATATATATATATATGTTTGTACAGATGTATTTACGTATTTATATGTGTATTTATGTATTTACAGACATATACATATATAAACACATAAATACATATGTACACATATATAGACATATATATAGGTGATAGGTGCATTGGAGCCCTTGGCAGTTAAGTAGATGAAAACATGCAAAATCATATTTATGCAATATTCATATTTAATTGTTATACTGTGTATTTACTGTAATTATTTCACATTCCAATGTTCTACAAATAGCAGTATATGTTCTATGTATTTTTAAAAATATATTCCTATATATATATATCTGTATAAAATGCAAAAAACATCAGGAGGCAGATTTATTATACAGCGGATGCTGCATTCTACGCCCATCGTTTCGCTCGATACAGGGAATCATGTCGCCTCGACCTTTAGTAAATCTACCCCCAGATTTATATAGAAAATATGTATTTATGAATAAAAAGAACATATTCTTCTATTCTTCTATGTGAAGAATATAAGAATGTGAAATATTTATATTGTCATGCCAGGATAGCGCATTTGAGAACATGTGACCGGGTTTGCGCACCATTAGGGTGTTTATTTTCCCACACTTTTGTGCTCCATTGACTTCTACCGGGAATGCATTTTTCACACAGGATATTCTAAGTTCTGCTTTTTTATTCTAAGTTCTGCTTTTTACGCGCATCGGGTTAGCGTGACAGCAAGAACAGTTTACTTTCCACTTGTAATTCATGTGCTAATCAACGTGTGACTTCTATCAGAGTTAGCATTCGAGCGGAAGCTTTAAATACGACTTCACTTGCAATTTGTCCCTAAAGGGGAAAAAAATACCATACACTGCTGCTTTATTTAGTGTGCTTGCTTCCCTGTCATTTAAGCTTGTCACAAGAGTTTACTTTCCAATCTTCTGCTCAGTACTATGTTTAATGGAATTCGCTTTTAGTGCGCAATGTTAAAGGGACACTCTGACAAAGCTGAAATGCACATCAATGCATTATACCCCCCCCAAAAAAAAACAACTATAGCTTAAACTGTATTTGTGTACTAAAGAATATCCAGATATGCTCCATGTAACTGCCTTTTGAGCAGTGTGCCTTCTTAAAGAGCTGTCATTGCCACGTATTGTGCTTGTGATGACAAGTCCGTGCCAGCTCTCTGAGTAGACGCACTGTTTAAAATGCTGGTGCATTAAACATATTTAGATATGTTTTTCATGCACAGTAAAATCTCACAATAAAATCAATGATACCTTTTCATAGAAGGGCTTACACTAAAGCAAATATATTATAAAAATGCTTCTATTGAAAAGTGAAATGCATTGATGTGCATTTTAATTTTGGCTAGAATGTCCCTTTATAAAAGCATGCTAGAGATGTGCACATTTAACTCAGGGCAATTGCAACAGAAGGATATGGGACACCTAATTGGAAAGAAGTGAGTATCTCGCTATCACATGAATGATGTGAAAATGACAATTAGCCTTTTAAAATAAATTTAGAGTAAAAAAAGAGGTCATGCTAAAACTGTCTCTTACCTCAGTAATCCATAAGACCACTCATTTTAAAACTGAGCACTTCCTCTTTTTAATGACAGATCATATGACCATCTCAATATCAGGTGATCAATTTAAATGTAATGTGCTCGCTGACAAAAATAAAACCCACGGACATAACATATGACATATTCTATAACATTGGGGCTGATTCCAATCCTTTTGGGTTTTTTTGTTTTGATGGTGGAACATTTTACTGTTAACAAAGTGATCATAATCTTTCTGAGTCAAGCATAGCTGGGATTGATAACTCATGGTATTTAATCTCTATTTTATTACTTGGGCACTCAGAACGGCTATGGATGCTGATCACTGAAATACCAAAATGAGTTATTGGGGGTTAATGGAATCCATGTGTGTGTTTTGCTTTTGGATAGAGTGGTGTTTATGAGAAGAGTAAAACAATATAATGTTATTTATACAAAGGCATCATGAATATATTGATCAATTGTGTTTTTCAAACTTTAATGTATTGTTTTTTTAATTTATTGCTTATTCATTTTAAAAAACAACAACTAGTTTTCCATTTGGCAAGATATTCATCTAAAAAGAAGAAGACCTGTGCAGAATATTAATTTACATAAGTAGAAAGTTGCTGCAACGTATCTCATCTTCTAAAAACTGATTTTAACAGTCGCTGTAAATTGTATAGCACAAGGTTTGCTAAACATCTATTAATATAAGAATATGGCAATGTAAGGTTCTAGATCGTGTAAATCTCACACAATTGTTTAATGTAAAACCCAATGACACTAATCTAAGTCACCAATAAACAGACAGAACGACAACCTGTTAAATCCTGATCACAAAGACACGATTGCTGATACAAATCCCATTTAAGATGATGAATTACTGTAAATTACAATCACAAAAACATGGGTATAAAATAAAAAGAAAGATTGCAAGAATGCCGATTCTAGAAGTTGCGGCCTTGGGAGATTTCTTTGTGTGTATTCTTCCCAGTAAAATAGACGCTGAGACAAAAGTTTTTAGGAAGTAATGTATATTTGTTTTTGCTTAGGGCTTTTTGGCCTCTATTGGCCACCATACCCAATTCCAGAACGTCGGCTTTCCTAGTATTGCAGATAGTGTTTTTTTATTTTATTAATTACCAACTTAGATCAGGCAAATTAGTATTTACTAAATTATGGAGTAACACCTCCAAACATTACATATACATTTGTTGATTTTTTTTTCTGAATGTTGAAACAAGAATATATTATTATAAAAAAAATAACAAGAGACAAAAACAATGAATAAAATATGTACACGTAAGTGCCCAAAAAAGAAAAAACAACAAAAAAAAACAAAAAAACAGCTCAGATATTTCCCCTCCCAGCGAATAGTGGTGTTGATTGCACATTTAGCAGTGTGTGGAAGGAGGATCGGTGGGGAACTGAGTACTGGATTGAGTGGCGATTTGCTGTCATTATATTTTATCTTGTAAGTGTCTGTCTGTATTGTGCTAATAGCATCATTAAAGATTGCATGTGAGTCGTAGTTGCGCTTTCCTTGTATTGCTTTTCTAAAGTTGCAGTCTTGGGGGTCCATCCGATAAAAATCGTCGCCCGCAAAAGCCGGCGACGCCAATATTTACGCTGATTTGGTATCACATATACGGCGTAACCTAGAAGTTACGCTCGTATATTTCTGCCGTCGCCCGTAGTTTTTTGGGCCATAGGCAGGTATACCAAACCAGCGCAGTTTGGTATCCAATATGCAGCGTAAGGACTTACGTGGCGAAAATGGAGAAAACTTACTCCATTTTCACCTCGCCACAAAAAGCAGCCGTAAGAAGCCTTACGCTGACTATTGGAGCCCCGTAACTCCCTAAACTAACTAGAAAATAAACCTAACACCTAACGCATGCGCAATATCTATCTCCCTGTCAACCGCGATCTTCTAAAATAAACCTAACACCTAACGCATGCGCAATGTCTATCTCCCTGTCAACCGCGATCTTCTAAAATAAACCTAACACCTAACGCATGCGCAATGTCTATCTACCTGTCAACCGCGATCCCCCCCCCCCCCGAAATCCCTAATAAAGTTATTAACCCCTAAACCGCCGCTCCCGGACCCCGCCGCCATCTACATAAACTAACCCCCTACTGTGAGCCCCTAAAACCGCCGCCATCTACCTTATCTATCCCCTAATTAGAACCCCTTACACCGCTGTCATCTACCTTATCTATCCCCTAATCTGACCCCTTACACCGCCGCCACCTATATAAAAATTATTAACCCCTAATCTAATCCCCCTATACCGCCGCCAGCTATATTAATATTATTAACCCCTAATGTAAGCCCCTTACACCGCCGCCATCTCTATTAAAATGATTAACCCCTAATTTAATCTACCTACCCCGCCGCCAGCTATATTATCTATATTAACCCTAAGTATATTATAGTTAATATAGGTATTACATTATATATATTAACTATATTAACCCTAATTATATTAGGGTTAATATAGTTAATATAGTTACTATAGTATTTATATTAACTATATTAACTCTATCTAACCCTAACACCCCTAACTAAATTTATATTAAATTAATCTAATTCATTTATAAACTAAAATATTCCTATTTAAATCTAAATACTTACCTATAAAATAAACCCTAAGATAGCTACAATATAATTAATAATTACATTGTAGCTATGTTAGGGTTAATATTTATTTTACAGGTAAATTGTTAATTATTTTAACTAGGTATAATAGCTATTAAATAGTTATTAACTATTTAATATCTACCTAGTTAAAATAATTACCCAATTACCTGTAAAATAAATCCTAACCTAAGTTACAAATACACCTACACTATCAATAAATTAAATAAACTACAAACATCTATCTAAAAATACAATTAAATTAACTAAACTAAATTACAAAAACAAACAAACACTAAATTACAAAAAATAACAAAAAGATTACAAGATTTTTAAGCTAATTACACCTATTCTAAGCCCCCTAATAAAATAATAAACCCCCAAAATAAAAAAAATTCCCTGCCCTATTCTAAATTAAAAGAATTTCAAAGCTCTTTACCTTACCAGCCCTTAAAAGGGCCTTTTGTGGGGCATGCCCCAAAGAATTCAGCTCTTTTGCATACAAATACAATACCCCCCCCCCCATTACAACCCACCACCCACATACCCCTATTCTAAAACCACCCAAACCCCCCTTAAAAAAGCCTAACACTACCCCCCTGAAGATCTCCCTACCTTGTCTTCACCACACCGGGCCGAACTCCTGATCCGATCCGGGCGATGTCTTCCTCCAAGCGGCAAAGAAGAATTCTTCCTCCGGCGATGTCTTCCTCCAAGCGGCAAAGAAGAATTCTTCCTCCGGCGACGTCTTCCTCCAAGCGGCAGCAAAGTCTTCATTCTTCCGGCGGCATCTTCAATCTTCTTTCTTCGCTCCGCCGCAGCGGAGCATCCATCCCGGACGACTACTGAACGACGAATGAGGTACCTTTAAATGACGTCATCCAAGATGGCGTCCGCCGAATTCCGATTGGCTGATAGGATTCTATCAGCCAATCGGAATTAAGTTAGAAAAATCTGATTGGCTGATTGAATCAGCCAATCAGATTCAAGTTCAATCCGATTGGCTGATCCAATCAGCCAATCAGATTGAGCTTGCATTCTATTGGCTGTTCCGATCAGCCAATAGAATGCGAACTCAATCTGATTGGCTGATTGGATCAGCCAATCGGATTGAACTTGAATCTGATTGGCTGATTCAATCAGCCAATCAGATTTTTCTAACTTAATTCCGATTGGCTGATAGAATCCTATCAGCCAATCGGAATTCGGCGGACGCCATCTTGGATGACGTCATTTAAAGGTACCTCATTCGTCGTTCAGTAGTCGTCCGGGATGGATGCTCCGCGGCGGCGGAGCGAAGAAAGAAGATTGAAGATGCCGCCGGAAGATTGAAGACTTTGCTGCCGCTTGGAGGAAGACGTCGCCGGAGGAAGAATTCTTCTTTGCCGCTTGGAGGAAGACATCGCCGGAGGAAGAATTCTTCTTTGCCGCTTGGAGGAAGACATCGCCCGGATCGGATCAGGAGTTCGGCCCGGTGGGGTGAAGACAAGGTAGGGAGATCTTCAGGGGGGTAGTGTTAGGCTTTTTTAAGGGGGGTTTGGGTGGTTTTAGAATAGGGGTATGTGGGTGGTGGGTTGTAATGGGGGGGGGGTATTGTATTTGTATGCAAAAGAGCTGAATTCTTTGGGGCATGCCCCACAAAAGGCCCTTTTAAAGGGCTGGTAAGGTAAAGAGCTTTGATATTCTTTTAATTTAGAATAGGGCAGGGAATTTTTTTTATTTTGGGGGTTTATTATTTTATTAGGGGGCTTAGAATAGGTGTAATTAGCTTAAAAATCTTGTAATCTTTTTTTTATTTTTTGTAATTTAGTGTTTGTTTTTTTTGTAATTTAGTTTAGTTAATTTAATTGTATTTTTAGATAGATGTTTGTAGTTTATTTAATTTATTGATAGTGTAGGTGTATTTGTAACTTAGGTTAGGATTTATTTTACAGGTAATTGGGTAATTATTTTAACTAGGTAGATATTAAATAGTTAATAACTATTTAATAGCCATTATACCTAGTTAAAATAATTAACAATTTACCTGTAAAATAAATATTAACCCTAACATAGCTACAATGTAATTATTAATTATATTGTAGCTATCTTAGGGTTTATTTTATAGGTAAGTATTTAGATTTAAATAGGAATATTTTAGTTTATAAATGAATTAGATTAATTTAATATAAATTTAGTTAGGGGTGTTAGGGTTAGATAGAGTTAATATAGTTAATATAAATACTATAGTAACTATATTAACTATATTAACCCTAATATAATTAGGGTTAATATAGTTAATATATATAATGTAATACCTATATTAACTATAATATACTTAGGGTTAATATAGATAATATAGCTGGCGGCGGGGTAGGTAGATTAAATTAGGGGTTAATCATTTTAATAGAGATGGCGGCGGTGTAAGGGGCTTACATTAGGGGTTAATAATTTTAATATAGATGGCGGCGGTGTTAGGGGCTCACTTTAGGGGGTTATAGATATAATATAGCTGGCGGCGGGGTACGGGAGCGACGGTTTAGGGGTGAATAACTTTATTAGGTTGCGGCGGGGTACGGGAGCGGCGGTTTAGGGGTTAATAGCTTTTTTATTGTTAGGATAGTGAGGGGGGATAGCGGATAGAGGGTTAGACGTGTCGGGCTATGTTAGGGAGGCGTGTTAGACGTGTCGGGCTATGTTTAAGAGGCGTGTTAGACAGTGCGGGTGATTTAGACTTTAGTCAGGTTTTATAGGCGCCGGCAGTTTCTAACGTGGCGCAAGTCACTGGCGACTCCAAAAATCTGTACTTACGAAGATTTCTGGACATCGCTGGTTTGTGAGACTTGCGCCACTTTAGCAAGTGACGGCGCCGCATATTGGATGGCTCGAGTTGCGAGCTGAAACTGCGGGCGACGTGGGTTCCCTCGCTTGCGCCGCAAACTGCGATCTATATCGGATTGCGCCCCTGATTTCTGTTTTCTCGTGTGTCCTGCAAATCTTGTTTGCTGTATGAGATATCAAGTATTTGTCTATTAAATACATAAACATATGTAGATGTCTGTCTCACCCACTACCAAGAGACTATACAATAGTTCTGAATATAGGTTTAATGAATATCGAACAAAAACTGATATACATCTAAAATGGTGTCTGTTACTGTTTCAGAGTGCCGTGCACATGCACAACATAATGGAATTATTCTGAATTGTCTTGGAATACTGTCAAACATGTTGAAAAAGCCAGTTTTGCAATTTCTCAGCATTCTTTGTGTGTTGAATTTGATGCGTCCATTTTGTTGCTAAATTAAAGTGTGAAACAGTCAGAGGATTGTGATCACCAGCCATGGTTGCCCATGCATTGTATAGGCAATTTTCCCACTATCTGCTCGGATCAGATCTAACCTTTTCTCAATACGGAAAAGGTGTTATCAGTTGGATTGTGATACCAATAGGGGAAATTCTATTAATACCTAAGGGGTGGAAGTAGATGTTTTTCTTAGTACACAACCAATATTTTTTGGACCTTTATTGAAGCCCATGATTTCCCAGGGCTTTATAAACTCTGTCTTCATCTAGCCACTTCTCAAACCATATTTCATGTGTGGCAATAAATCTAATAACCTATGAATATATAGAAGAGATATCTGAAACATTTGTTTCCAAGTAAGTTAAGCAAAAGATGTTTAGTTATGTATTACCACAAGGTGGCAGCAGCTACTTAATCTGTAGGCACAGCAGTATTTGTAGCAGAAGTATTTGATACAATTGCTGAACTTTATTGCACCTCACACAGTAATTCATCTGCTACCTGATAATTAGAACTCTGCCTCGTGTGATCTCTTATTGTCTCTGACATGGAACCAACTTAAACTTCTCATATTATGACAGTGGAAGTGTAAACACACAACTCTTTTACAGAAATCTGTTAACATAATATTTCCTCACTATGTAGATATGGTACCACCCAGTTACAGAACATAATATCAGGTCAAAATCTTCATGAATGCTTAGTAATAAAACTTAAATGGATTGGACACAAAAAGGACTTTTAAACAACTTTCCAATTACTTCTTTTATCAATTGTGCTTAGTTCTCTTGATGTAGGGGAGCTCAGGAGCGTGCACATGTCTTTTGCTATCTGGCAGCAGTGATGGCTACAATATTTACAGCAATGTTATAGAGATTTGAAGACACTGCTTCCATAGAATGCTATAGGCATGTGCACTCTCCTAAGCTCTTATAGTGTACCTAATTATGCTTTTAAACAAAGGACACCTAGAAATCAAAAGCAAATTTGATAATAGAATAAAACTAGAAAGTTGTTTACATGCTCTATCGGATTTATTAAAATTTAAAGGGACTGGAAAGCCCAAATAAACATACAATTTTAAAAC